>NW_021285171.1:19978-26922 GCF_002162155.2 Triticum dicoccoides
CACCATCCCTGCCCGCGGTCGACGCGCTCCGGCCCCGCCCGTTGCACGCTCACCGCGTGCCTCTCCCCGTCGCTCCCGTGCACGGCCTCGCTGGCCCACGGCCGCGGCCACGGCGCTCGGCCGCCCTGCTCGTGACCCGTGGCCGCGCCACCATCGCCTCCTCATGCGCCCCCCCACTGCGTCGCGGCCTTCGCCTGGACGCCGCCCCTCGCTGCCGATTCCCGGCGCCCGCACGCGTGCCGACTGCCTCGGTCGCGCCCGGTGGCCTCACCCCCACACCGCCGCCCCGCAATGCCCGGTCGGGTGCGCCCCTGTTCGGGCTGTGCCCCGACGCCCGCGCCCTCTAGGCCCCTATGGGCCACACACATGTGGGGCCCGGCCCCAGAACGGTTTTATAAAAAAAAAGAATTAAAAAAAAATATATTAAATAAATAAATAATAAATTAATTAATTAATTAATTAAGGAATTAATTAAGTTAATTAATCATAATTAGATTAACCTAATTAACTAATTAGTTTAATTAAACAGTACTTAGATTAGTTAAACATTAATTAGACTAAACAGTCAATGACGGACGGGACCCACCTGTCGGGTTGACCAAGTCAACCCTGTTGACTGCTGACGTCAGCATGACATCATGCTGACGTCATAAATTCATTTTCGAATTAAATAATTAATTAATTAAATTCCAGAAATTAATAAAATCTTTAAAAAAATCATATCTTTTAATCCGTAACTCGGATTAAAATATTTTCAACCTGAAAGTTGCTCAGAACGACGAGACGAATCCGGATACGCAGTCCGTTCGTCCGCCACACACCCCTAACCTATCGAACTCGCAACTTCCCCCTCCGGCTCCTCTGCCCGAAAACATGAAACACCGGGGATATTTTCCCGGATGTTTCCCCCCCTTAAACAGTATCACCTACTACCGCGTTAGGGCACACCGAACACCGCGTATTGCCTTGTTATATTTCGTGATGCTTTGTTTGCTCTGTATTCATTATTTCTTCCCCCTCTTCTCTCCGGTAGACTACGAGACCGACGTTGCTGCTGACCAGTTCGACTACGGAGTTGACGACCCTCTCTCTTGCCAGAGCAACCAGGCAAGCCCCCCCCCCTTGATCACCAGATATCGCCTATTCTCCTCTATACTGCTTGCATTAGAGTAGTGTAGCATGTTACTGCTTTCGTTAATCCTATTCTGATGCATAGCCTGACATTGTCGCTACATCTGTTGATACCTTACCTGCAATCCTAAATGCTTAGTATAGGATGCTAGTTTATCATCATTGGCCCTACATTCTTGTCAGTCTGCCTTGCTATACTATCGGGCCGTGATCACTTGGGAGGTGATCACGGGTATATACTATACATACATGCATACTATTCAGATGGTGACTAAAGTCGGGTCAGCTCATTGAGTACCCGCAAGTGATTCTGACGATGGGGGGCTGAAGGGGCAGGTGGCTCCATCCAGGGAGTGGTGGGCCTGAGTTCCCGACGGCCCCCGACTGTTACTTTATGGCGGGGCGGCAGGGCAGGTTGAGACCACCTAGGAGACAGGTGGGCCTGGCCCTGTTCGGCGTTCGCGGATACTTAACACGCTTAACGAGATCTTGGTATTTGATCTGAGTCGGCTACGAGCCTATACGCACTAACCATCTACGTGGGAGTAGTTATGGGTATCCCGACGTCGTGGTATCAGCCGAAGCACTTCAGACGTCAGCGACGGAGCGGCGCGCGCCGAATTGGACTGGAATGCCACTAGGCTAGGTCTGCTTTCGGCCGCCCTCGCAACGTGCAGGTGTGCTATGGGCGATGGGCCCAGACCCCTGTGCGCTTAGGTTTAGACCGGCGTGCTGGCCTCTCTGTTTTGCCTAGGTGGGGCTGCGACGTGTTGATCTTCCGAGGCCGGGCATGACCCAGGAAAGTGTGTCCGGCCAAATGGGATCGAGCGTGTTGGGTTATGTGGTGCACCCCTGTAGGGAAGTTAATCTATTCGAATAGCCGTGATCTTCGGTAACAGGACGACTTGGAGTTGTACCTTGACCTTATGACAACTAGAACCGGATACTTAATAAAACACACCCTTCCAAGTGCCAGATACAACCGGTGGTCGCTCTACCTCAGGGATATGAGGAGGGGATCGCCGGGTAGGATTATGCTATGAGATGCTACTTGAAGATGCTACTTGGAGGACTTCAATCTACTCTCTCCTACATGCTGCAAGACGGAGGCTGCCAGAAGCGTAGTCTTCGACAGGATTAGCTATCCCCCTCTTATTCTGGCATTCTGCAGTTCAGTCCACTGGTATGGCCTCCTTACACATATTCCCATGCATATGTAGTGTAGTTCCTTGCTTGCGAGTACTTTGGATGAGTACTCACGGTTGCTTTCTCCCCCCTTTTTCCCCTTTTCCTTTCTTTCTGGTTGTCGCAACCAGATGTTGGAGTTCAGGAGCCAGACGCCACCGTCGACGACGACCCCTACTACACCGGAGGTGCCCCTACTACGTGCAGCCCGCTGACGACGTCCAGGAGTAGTTAGGAGGATCCCAGGCAGGAGGCCTGCGCCTCTTTCGATCTGTATCCCAGTTTGTGCTAGCCTTCTTAAGGCAAACTTGTTTAACTTATGTCTGTACTCAGATATTGTTGCTTCCGCTGACTCGTCTATGATCGAGCACTTGTATTCGAGCCCTCGAGGCCCCTGGCTTGTATTATGATGCTTGTATGACTTATTTATGTTTTAGAGTTGTGTTGTGATATCTTCCCGTGAGTCCCTGATCTTGATCGTACACGTTTGCGTGCATGATTAGTGTACGATTGAATCGGGGGCGTCACACCACCGTGAGGCTGCCGTGCTCCCACATCTTCCACCTCGGCTGCATTTTGCCATGGTTTTACAAGGCGTCCACGTGCCCAAAGTGTCGCCATGGCTCAGCCAAGTACCTTGTTGCCTCCACCGACACACCAATGGGGAAGTTCCCCGGCCTCCCCAAACCTTCCTGATCGGCCGACACCCCCCCCCTCCCCCCTCCCCCCTGTGGGGGAGTTCCTTCCAAGGATCAACAATTATATATAATCATACTCCCGTTGTTCTACTCAATAGTTGCATTCCTTGTGGGCATATCCAAGGATGGTCTTTCCTGGAGAGATTGTTAAAGAAGTGTGGTAACAACGGTACATATGCAAAATGATTTTTATTTAGTTTGGAGTTGGAGTAACAGCATCTGCATATCACATTGCCCAGTTTATTGTTTGCTAGTGCCCTCAATGTGGAACAAAGTTTAAAAATAAGGGCAACATCAACAACGTATATGCACTGCAGGTTGTGGTTCCAAATAATGATCTTGAAAAGATTGGGTTTGTCCCTTCACTTGGTACATTTTGTTTGGCCATGAACTGAGCATCTCTACAACATCTTGCAGGGAAAAGGTCGAATCCCTTAAGGAAGTTGTAAGTAATTCTTTATGCCATCTGTGAGCTTCTAGTGGAGTAAAAACAATTTTCTTTTCTCGTGCTTGTTTGTATTGCTAACTTCCTTCTAACATGAAGTTAAAATGATTTCACAGACAGATATGAACTACTATTTGCGAGCCATTATTAGTATATAACAAATGAGATGGGACAAAATCAGCTCTCCTTCTCAGGCGTGAATGTGCAAATGGATTATTTCCTCAGCCCACCTATTTTTAAATTCCTATATTTTGTTTGAATGATTTTCCTATATTATATCCAATCCAAGGAGAAAGGAGGCTGAAAATGATGCAATAGATCTTCCTTACTAACAAAATGTGTTCCTGTTTATATAAATTTCTGTCTTTAGTTTCTGCTTATAGAAACTAAATATAAATTATGGTTTATGTGCTTATTTCTCTGATTCATGTAGATGATGTGTGCAGAACCATAGTATTCCAAAACCATAGTATTGTAAAACCTCAGTATTTTAATGTGTGGGCAATAAATACTTTAGTTTGTAAAAAACATAGTTTTTTCAGTTTTGGTAAAACTGTGGAGGTGTTTGGCAAACGAAACTACTCGGCGCACGACACTTCCTACCTGATTCTCGCACGACACATGATCCAGCAGCTGTGGTACACTTTATCTTATGCATGCACGGTTCGATCGATAGCACCGTCTGAAAATCGTGCGCCAAGTGTCGTCCGTATAGCGCTTTTTTTAGCAAATGGCAGTTTTATTAAGTTTCTCTGATTTTGACCAATTGTTCTGTCGTTGCATGGATAATCTTGACCATACCTAAAGTTGAACCTAATTCAGCTGCACTCACGGCCGGACCAATTGTTCTAACGGCCGCCGTATGCATGCTGGGCATGAGCACGTTCTCTAGCTACTAGATGCTAGTATACATTGTCGAGTTATCGCTCGTGATCCATCAAAGACGGAGCATTGTGACATGCACGGAAGGTGCAGCTCGCGCGGCTCAGAGAGGCCAATGAGCCAGCGTTTCTCAGTTTTAAAAAAAGAGGTTCTGGCCTCTTCTTTAAATACAACAAAAATACCACAGTTTTAGAGATACTATGATTTCTTAGGGCATCTTCAGCCGCGCCCCCAAGAAGGCCCCTCAGACGTCTTTTCGTCCGCCGGCGTCAAAAAATCGGCCCAGTCGTGCCCCCAATAGCCCAGTTTTCGCCGGCTCGGGCCGAAATTGGCGCCGGCGGACCCAACCCGAACTCGGCGCGCTGGAGGTCGCTCAGGGGCGCCGGGCGAATCGTTTTTGGCGCGAAGAGCCATGGGTCCGCCGCGTCAGCGACTCTACCCTCTTCTCGCCCCTTCGTCGTCCTCATCGCCTCATTTCCCGCGGCGAATCAATGCCAAAACTGCCGCGCGCTGCCGCGCCGGTCAGCCTTCATTGATGCCTCACGAGCGGCGCAGTGAAGGCTGGGCGGCGCGTCCCTCGGCCGCCACGCAATCACGCCACGCGTAACGCGCCGGCCCAGCCTACCACGCGGCGCCTCCGCCTATAAAAGCCGACTGCAAGCGTGCCGGAGAGGCTCACCCCGATCATCCACCGACGACGCGCTCATTTCTCCCCCTTTCCTCCTCTCGCCGTCACCAGTTGAGAAAGCATGGCCGAGCGCTTCCCAGGCAACGGCGCGGCGGCGAACAGATTCGGGCGCCATCATCTGCACGAGGACGAGGCTCGCCTCCTTTTCGAGGCCGAGTACCCGGTCCCGCCGGACATGCGGGTGCCCGGGGCTTGGAGGATCAGCGCCGGCGGCGTGCCGGTGCCACCACCACCCACCGGGGCGACGCGGCGTGCGGAGATCGCACGCATCCGCGCTTCCCTGCTGCGGGCGGCAAGGGAGGGGCCACGGTACGTCCCCGACAGCCCGCTCTGGGAGCCCTACTTCCGCCGCTGTCACGCCGAGCAGCTCGACGCCACCAACGGCGTCGTGCCCTCCGGCAGGCTCAACTCCGATGGCCGGCGCCGGTGGTGGGGCGTGCCCGGCCGCACGCTGGAGGCCGTCCTCGAGTACATCGAGGGCGGCAACACGCCGCGCCTCGGGTATCCCGCTCCCCCATCCTTCTCACGCCGCCGGGGAAGCTCCTGGAGGCCGAGGCGCATGGAGACCGGGGCGTCCTCCTCCTCGTCCGGCGGCTCTCCCTGCCTCCGCCTCCGCCCCGTCAAGCCGGAGCCCCAGGACACGCCTGTCAGCGCGCATACCCGCAGCTCTGGAGCCCTAGTCGAGCCCAAGGTGGAGTCCAGCCTCCCCCAAGAGTACGAGGAGATAGCCCGGCGCGGCTTCTCCGACGAGGACGCCATGCGGTGGTCTCGCGACGACTACGTGCGCGAGGAGATGGTCCGGCAGCGCCGGGCCCTGGAGGAGATCGCCGCCCGCAAACGTGGGCACGAGGACGGAGACGGTGTCATCGTCCTCGATAGCGACGACGACGACGCCCCCGGACCGTCCAACCCGCCGCGCCAGCCGGGGGAGGGATGCAGCAGGGACGGCGGAGGCGTAGGCGGGGGTGGCGACGACGACGACGACGACGACGGTGACTACACGCGGTTCTACAGCCTCCTCGGCATGTAGAACCGCGTGGGCGGGCGACGAGGCGGGCGGCGAGGGAGATGGCGGGGGTAGCCCGCGGTAGTTTTTTTCTTTTTTTTATAAAATATGTTTAAATTTGAACGAACTCGCCCGTGTTTACGTTGTGTTTGCGCCGAATTTGAACATTTTAAAAACCCGTGGGGGCAGCGACTGGGGGGCATCACGCCCCCAGTGCGCGGTTTAGCGCCGGTGCGCCCCCAGGGAGCGATTTTTTGCTCCTCCTGGGGGGCCAACGGCTGGAGATGCCCTTAAGCGGCACTATTTTTTCTATCCAAACACCTCAAAGTATTTAATACTGTAGTTTCTTTAGAAACCACGGTATTCCTAGAAAACTTCAAAAATACTTTAGCTCCCAAATGCAGGGAAATGCAAAATGGTGCTCGAGCTCATCTGCTCCTGAAATCACAGGCACACAACTAACTTGAGATTGGTGATCTGCATTGTATTTGGCAGTGTATTCTGATTGTATTTTGATTTTTGGTGTCTGCCATGTGAAAGCATTAATAAAGTTGGAGCCCGCTGAGCACATGCATCATTTTAATGCTGCCTCGCCGCATTTATTAAAAATCTCAACCCCCACCGAACCTCACTGAACAAATGCATACTTTATGCAGGATGCATCTCTCCACACAGTTTGCCGTGGCGATTTTTTTGTTACCATTTGAATTGGGACATGAGTAGACCATATCATAATTAAGAGCGAAGAGTTTCGACATTACAATCTATTACTGATTTCAAGGAAAAACATGTTCATATTTTCTACTATGAGAGAGGCACAGATGCATAAGACGAAAGCATCATCAGAAGCACAATTGCAGAACTGAAACCAATAAACCATCACCAGGAGCACAATTGCAGAACTCCATG
>NW_021285172.1:0-1296 GCF_002162155.2 Triticum dicoccoides
ATCCTTGACACGGATATTGGTAAAACCTTGATGATTATGGAAATGCTCAAGTTCTTGAGAGCACGCACAAGCGTTAGGTGTTACCATCGGCACTAGCTAGGTTTGCTCTCAACTTCCTCGGTTATGCTATAACTTCTCAACAGTGGATTCACTCTCTATTGTTGGGTTCTCCCCAGTTACTAGAATCATTCCCATCATTTGCATTTTGTTCCCAGCTTGCACCGCCAATGTGCCATTCTACCATGGATCTCTTCCATTTCCGGTGATAAGCAAATTCATCCATTGCGTTGTCTTCAACAAGGTAATCCACATCATCCAAGTCCGAGTATGCTATTCTACCGACCCCCGCCAGTCGATTGCTGTGATTTGCCTTAGGCTGATATAGAGAGTCTCAATGATCTCTATATCAAAGGTAATTCTTTTTGCCACTTGGATATTTCTACAAGTCACCTACCCTAAGGTGCCTCGTTGCGGTGTCATGACAACTCAACTCCTCGCTACATTGACAATCGTTTACCACCTTTTTAAGTGTGGAATTGTTGTCCACCTAGTGAACCTCCGTCATCCGTTTCCTTCCACCCCTCTTGATGTGTATCTCGTGTCTCCACCCGAGAGATGGTTCTATTTCTCATTTCGTGAGTTGTTCGACCTTCGAGAAGTTCGATCCTTCTAGAGTTTCCCTTTCCTCTTCTTGTCATGATTAGTTGGAGTTCTCAGAACAAGACGACAAGACAAAGATGGTGATCAAATCAACGTTCAGCTGAAGTGCACCCTGGATCGTGAAGATTATACTAGTTGCGTTTACCTTTCACCTTACCCTATGCTTGAATCTCGAGACGAGATTCTTGTTTAGTGGGGGTGAGTTGTCACATCCCTAGTTCTGACAATGCCTAGTGCATGCATTAGAGTGTTACATCATGTTTAAATTTCATTTAAACCTGAGATGGGGATTGACTAAGCCCTAGCATCAAATGAATTCAACTAGGGTCAAAATAAAACCCTTTTCATTGAACTCAAAATGTCCTCTAAAAATGTTCAACATTTCTGGTTTGAGGTGGAAGCATCTACCAAAAATGGTTTATATTTTTGCAGGACATATTTGGTCACTGAATTAAATCATATAGTATTTTCATTTGGGCATTTAAATGCTATTAAATATTTCAAATGCTCAAATAATCATAAACTAAAATGTTTACTGTTGGATATATTCTAAACAGTAGCCATGATTAGTTTCATGATTTTTGAAAGTGTCTGAGTATTTTTAATAAAGCCCTAAATTTACAGAATAATAGAAAA
>NW_021285173.1:0-2774 GCF_002162155.2 Triticum dicoccoides
AGGTTCATTGAAAATTATTTTTAGTAGCCCTAGTTGGTTTCAGAGGGGGCTGGGGGTTCTGTCATCCCCATTTCAGGTTTCTGGTGAAAGAATAAACATGATGCAACACTCTAATGCATAACTAGCTAGGGTGTGACAACTCACCCCCACTCAAAAGAATCTCGTCCCGAGATTTGGGTTCCTCCGGGAAGAAGGCGGGATACTCAGTTCGAAGACGATCCTCCCTTTCCCAAGTTGCTTCATCCTCAGAATGGTGCGACCATTGTACTTTAAGAAACTTGATATTATGACGTCGAGTGGTACGCTCGGCCTGATCGAGGATACGAATGGGGTACTCTCGATATGTAAGATTATCTTGGAGATCAAGCGTTTCGTGGTCCACTCCATGGATAGGATCCGAAAAGCAACGCCTGAGTTGAGAAACGTGGAAGACATCGTGGACTCTGGAGAGGTGCGAAGGTAGATCCAACTGGTAGGCAACTTCTCCTCGTTTGGCGAGAATGCGAAAAGGTCTAATGTAACGAGGAGCCAATTTGCCTTTGATACCGAAACGATGGGTTCCCTTCAGAGGGGTAACCCGAAGGTAAGCCTTCTCGTCAACCTCGAAAGTCATAGCCTTATGTTTTCGGTCATATTGACTCTTCTGACGGGATTGGGCTGTTTTCAATTTTTCACGAACGATGCGAACTTGTTATTCTGCTTCCTGAATCATATCCGGGCCAAAGAATTGTCTTTCCCCGGTCTCTGACCAGTTAAGGGGTGTTCGACACCGTCGTCCATAGAGAACCTCAAAAGGGGCTTTACCCAAGCTAGATTGATAGCTGTTGTTGTAAGCGAATTCGGCAAATGGAAGGCACTTCTCCCAATCCATTCCGAATGAGATAACAGAGGCTCGAAGCATGTCTTCTAGAATCTGGTTGACGCGTTCCACTTGACCACTCGACTGAGGGTGGAAAGCGGTGCTAAAGGAGAGACGGGTTCCCATAGCATTTTGGAAACTTTCCCAAAATCGAGAGGTGAAAAGACTTCCTCGATCCGAGTTAATTTCCAAAGGAACACCATGGAGAGACACTATCCGGGAGATGTATAAGTCTGCCAATTGACTAGCGGTTATACTCTCACGAACAGTTAGGAAATGGGCTACTTTGGAAAGACGATCGACAACGACGAAAATAGCATTATTCCCTCTCTTGGTCCTGGGAAATCCGGTAATGAAATCCATGCCAATTTTATCCCATTTCCATTCAGGAATAGCTAGGGGTTGAAGGGTGCCAGCAGGCCGTTGATGCTCTGCTTTTACACGACGACAGACGTCGCAATTAGCAATATACTGAGCAATTTCTCTCTTCATCCTAGTCCACCAGAACCTCTGGCGTAGGTCCTGATACATCTTGGTACTACCGGGATGAATGGTGAGAGGAGATTCATGAGCCTCCTTAAGGATCAACTGTCGTAGATGCTGGTTCTTGGGAACCACTAAACGGTTCCCAAAGTACACAACACCATGATCATTTGTGGAGAAACAACTAGCACCTCCGCTAGCAATGTTCTCCTTGATCTTAGTTATTCCCTTATCTCGCTTCTGGGCAGCGATGATTTGATCCGTAAGAGTAGGTTTCGCCACCAAGGTGGAAAGAAATCCTTGAGGAACAATGTGAAGGTTAAGCTTCCGAAATTCCTCATGGAGAAGCGGTTGACTTTGTTGTAACATCAGGTTGTTACAATAAGATTTACGACTTAGCGCATCAGCCATGACATTGGCTTTCCCTGGAGTGTAAGTTATTCCTAAGTCGAAATCTGTGATCAAATCGACCCAACGTCTTTGCCTGAGATTCAAATCCGGTTGGGTGAAGATGTACTTCAGACTTTGGTGATCAGTGAATATTTCGCAACGATTACCAAGAAGGTAATGTCGCCAGGTTTTAAGTGCATAGACTACGGCTGCAAGCTCTAGATCATGAGTAGGATAATTCTCCTCATGTGGGTGCAATTGCCGTGAAGCGTAAGCAATTACGTGTCGATCTTGCATGAGAATACAGCCTAGTCCTTGTCGCGAGGCGTCGCAGTAGATCACGAAGTCCTTGGAGAAGTCTGGCGGTACCAGTACGGGAGCAGAAGTCAGGCGTCTTTTCAGTTCCTGAAAGCTGTGCTCACATTGTGGAGTCCATTCGAACTTCTTATCTTTCTTGAGGAGTTCGGTTAGAGGTTTGGCAACTTTGGAGAAGTTCTCGACAAAGCGACGACAATAGCTCGCTAAGCCTAGAAAACTCCGAACTTGCTTGACCGATTCAGGTGGAGTCGAATTAAGGACGGCTTGAACTCGCTCAGGGTTAACAGCAATACCTTTACCAGATATTACATGACCCAGATAGGTCACTTCTGACAACCAAAATTCACATTTAGAAAATTTGGCATAAAGGCGATGCTCTCGAAGTTTCTTCAACACTAGCCTTAGATGTTCGGCATGTTCCTCCTCGTTCTTGGAGTAGATGAGTATATCATCGAGATAAACTACGACGAATTTATCCAAATACTCCATGAAGATTGAGTTCATTAACCGAGAAAAGGTGGCTGGAGCGTTGGTTAAACCGAAGGACATGACGGTGTACTCGTATTGGCCATAACGAGTAACAAAGGCCGTTTTAGGAATGTCCCCGTTTCTGATTTTGATTTGATGGTAGCCCAACCTCAAATCCATCTTGGAGAAGACTGAGGATCCAGCGAGCTGATCATACAGGTCGTTGATCCTGGGGAGCGGATATTTGTTCTTGATT
>NW_021285174.1:0-1331 GCF_002162155.2 Triticum dicoccoides
TTTTGGATTTTCAGTTTTTAAAATGTTTTATCTCTTAAATGAAAAATCTGATTGAAGATCTGTTTTCACCATTAAATCCCTTGCGACGAGATCTTCAAAACTAGATCTCATATCAATATATTTCGACGAAATTTTTTTTGGGTTAAAGTTGCCATGTCTATTGCACATGAATTGCCATGATGTTTACACTAAAGTTGCCATGTTATGTTTCGGCTATTTTCTTCTATATTAAAAAGTAAATTTTGACATATTATAAAATGGAGAATTAAGAAACTAGACTTGCCATGCACCATAAACTAAAATTGCCATGATACATGCACTTAAAATTGCCATAGTTCATGCAAAAAAATATATTCATGGTCGAAGTACTGGAATTGCCATCATCAAAAACTAAAATTGTCATGATCTAAAAACTAAAATTGCCACATGAAAACTTTAGTTTAAGCACCATGGCAACTACAGTGTAAACATCATGGCAACTTTTGCGCAAAAAAAAAATTCATTGAAACATATCAACATGGGGTCTAGTTTTGAGGATCTCGTCGAGACGGACTTAATGGTGAAAACAGATTTTTAATTCACTTTTTTAATTAGGAGATAAAACATTTTTAAGCCAAAAACCAAAAAGATTTCTGCTAATGTCATCTGTTCATACGTGGCAAAATGAGTGGTGATGGAGGCGTGTGGGCGATGTGCAAACGCCCACACGTGTGTGTGTTAGTTTTTTCGTAAACAAAAGGCCAACAAATCCAACATACATAGGGCACAGCGCAGGAGTTCTTGTTTGCAAATTTGAACAGAGAAACATTTTTTTTCTTCCAAAGAATGGATGGTGAGTGTAGTAGTATAAAGTCTTGTAATAATTGGACGTGTAGAAAGAGCGAGTGTGGTCGTGTAAAAAGTTTATTTGTTTCTCTTATCCAAGCGTCCACCACGCCTCTTGAAACAGGAAGTAGAGCCCCGTTCACTCCACGCAAGAATTGGCACTTGCAGCAAGGAATGCGGCGCAATGCAAATGAAACTGCTCAGGAACTCGTCCAACAAGGTACAAGATGTTGGGCCTTGAGGCACGGCAATGCCACCAAGCGGCTCCTTCGGCTCACAAGACATCATAATGCTAGCATCACCTGAAACTTGCATCTCCGGAGAGGAGGCCAAGGGAGGCACCTCCACATCCAAGCTAATTGGCAAAGCTACCTGAGTCGGCTCCATGCCATTGCATATATTCCGGTTTTCATGAATTCTGTCCGGTCTTATGAAACCCTGTTTGAATTATATGCGGATAGCGTTGGATGGCCGGCTCTCGCATCCGTATCCGTGAACAAATGCCA
>NW_021285175.1:0-507 GCF_002162155.2 Triticum dicoccoides
TTTTTTGAAAGGGGGGGGGTGGGGGTTTTGGGGGGGTTAATTTAGGTGTTTCATATATTGTGTTAGCTAGTTATAATTAATAGAGAGAAGTGTCCTCTGTTATGTCCGTGCTTGGTCGACGCTACGTACTATACATACGTATATAGAGAGGACTAGACATGCTAGCTAGCTAGTAAGCAAACGAAGGAAACAGAAGATCGTCATGAACATATATGCATACAGAGAGAAGTGATATCACCCACCTCTCCTTCTCCGAGAGATTGGTCGAACAACAAGTTCTCGTATATCTATCTGACACTACCGGCTACATATATACAATAATTATCTCTTACAAATATAATCATACGGACTCAGGGTCCACATAGAATTCTCCGTCTTCAGGGATCACGTGGTCAAGAAAGAATGCCGCCAATTCCTCTTGAATTGCTCGCATGCGAGCTGGTGCTAGGAGTTCATCCCGCTTCCGAAACATCTAATTTGAAGAAGGGGGTCAATACATATATATAT
>NW_021285175.1:517-1815 GCF_002162155.2 Triticum dicoccoides
ATATATATATATATATATATATATATATATATATATATATATATATATATATATATATATATATATGAATGAAACTCAACACAAATGATGGTAATAAAATAAAATTGTGAATGTTGTTATTTACGTACTTCATATTGTTCGTTAGAGTACCCACCCCGCTCACAGGTCGTGTGGCGGATAGACTCGCAGATGTAGTATTCACAGAAATCATCCCCTTATTCCTGCCACAACCACTTTACAAGAAATAGAGGTCAATCAAACTGATAAGCAAGAATGCTAAATGGTATTGATGAAACTAGCGCTTGAATCACTAGGAGATGCGCGGAACATGCTACTGTAGTACTTACTTTCGGGTGTCTAAATTCCAGCTCGTTCGGCAGTCCCGGAACTGTTTTGGTGAATTTTCTCCAAACCCTGCCGGACAAAGAAAACAATTACTTGATATCAGGAAATGAACAAAGTTGCTGATATGGTGGATAATGATCGATTTAACTTACTTCTTGAGGATTTCAGTCATGTCCGCATACTCCTTGGGATCTTTTCGTTTAGAGTCCAAGACGGTTACTACTCCCTGCTCAAGCTTAATCTCTAGGAGAATATAGTGGAAACTGCACACACATGCATAACTCATGAATTACATTACTATAACCTTGACTAATATATAAGGGAAACCGAATACGCACAAGACAGTAACACTCATTTGAAGTTGTAAGGAAAGAGTATTATATCTTTGTTTTGATTTATTACGAACGATTGTAGCAAGTTGGCCTCGGTAGCTGCGGCATGAAGTTTAACTTGAGTTGCATCTATGAGATGTGTGTTAATGAACCCAATATTACGAAGAATACGCACAATTTTCTCTTCTTCTCCTCTATTCCTTTCTTCTTCTCCTCTTCCTTTTCTTCCTCTCCTCGTCTTCTCCTTCTTCTTCTCCTTCTTTCTCTACTTATTTTCCTTTTCCTTATTTTACTTTTTCCTCTCCACTAACATCATCATATATATGAAAAAATGCATATATGAAAAAAAAATCATCATATATATCATCATCATATATATCATCTATCATCTATGAACAAAAATATTCCTAGATCATCTATGAACAAAAAAAACATCATTTGATCATCTATCATGCATCTATGAACAAAAAAATCATCATTTGATCTCTATCATCTATGAACAAAAATTTGCAAAGGGATGGCGCCGGCGGCCGGACCAAGCTAAGGAGAGGTCGGCGGCGAGGATGGCGTCGGGGCAGGGGCGACGGCGACGGGGGCGGGCCGGGGCGGCGCGCGGGCGAC
>NW_021285176.1:0-1626 GCF_002162155.2 Triticum dicoccoides
ATATTAATATCATTCTGGGTATGGACTGGATGTCGGCTCATCATGCCCAAATCGATTGCTTCTCTAGGACTGTTCAACTCACCCATCCTTCGGGAAAGATAGTCAATGTCTTGACCCGAATAGCCAAGCGACAATTATATTCTCTTAACGCCAGCCCTTTGCCAGACCTTGAGGACGTTCCGGTAGTCCGTGACTTCCCGGATGTCTTTCCAGAGGAATTGCCAGGTGTTCCACCTGACAGGGATGTTGAGTTTGTAATAGACCTCATTCCAGGAACCGTTCCGATTGCTAGAAGACCTTATAAGATGGCACCCCTAGAACTAGCCGAGCTTAAGAAACAACTCGATGAGTCCTTGAAAAAGGGTTTCATCCGACCTAGCTCTTCTCCGTGGGCTTGCCCCGTCCTATTCGTCAAGAAGAAGGATGGTATGGACCGGATGGTTGTAGATTACCGACCTGTTAATTTGGTCACAATCAAGAACAAATATCCACTTCCCAGGATCAACGACCTGTACGATCAGCTCGCTGGATCCTCAGTCTTCTCCAAGATGGATTTGAGGTTGGGCTACCATCAAATCAAAATCAGAAACGGGGACATTCCTAAAACGGCCTTTGTTACTCGTTATGGCCAATACGAGTACACCGTCATGTCCTTCGGATTAACCAATGCTCCAGCCACCTTTTCTCGGTTAATGAACTCAATCTTCATGGAGTATTTGGATAAATTCGTCGTGGTTTACCTCGATGATATACTCATCTACTCCAAGAACGAGGAAGAACATGCCGAACATCTAAGGCTAGTGTTGCAGAAACTTCGAGAGCATCGCCTTTATGCCAAATTTTCAAAATGTGAATTCTGGTTGCCAGAAGTGACCTATCTGGGTCATGTAATATCTGGTAAAGGTATTGCTGTTAACCCTGAGCGAGTTCAAGCCGTCCTTAATTGGACTCCACCTGAATCGGTCAAGCAAGTTCGGAGCTTTCTGGGCTTAGCGAGCTATTGTCGTCGCTTTGTCGAAAACTTCTCCAAGGTTGCTAAACCTCTAACCGAACTCCTCAAGAAAGATAAGAAGTTCGAATGGACTCCACAATGTGAGCACAGCTTTCAGGAACTGAAAAGACGCCTGACTTCTGCTCCCGTACTGGTACCGCCAGACTTTTCCAAGGACTTTGTTATCTACTGCGACGCCTCGCGACAAGGACTAGGTTGCATTCTCATGCAAGATCGACACGTAATTGCCTACGCTTCACGACAATTGCACCCACATGAGGAGAATTATCCTACCCATGATCTAGAGCTTGCAGCCGTAGTCTATGCACTTAAGACCTGGCGACATTACCTCCTCGGTAATCGTTGCGAAATATTCACTGATCACCAGAGTTTGAAGTACATCTTCACCCAACCGGATCTGAACCTCAGGCAAAGACGTTGGGTCGAGTTGATCACAGATTTCGACTTAGGAATAACCTACACCCCAGGGAAAGCCAACGTCATGGCTGATGCGCTAAGTCGTAAATCCTATTGTAACAATCTGATGTTACAACAAAGTCAACCGCTTCTCCATGAGGAATTTCGGAAGCTTAACCTTCACATTGTTCCTCAAGGATTTCTTTCCACCTTGGTGG
>NW_021285177.1:0-1042 GCF_002162155.2 Triticum dicoccoides
AGCATCACAACATGACTCTACGACACAAGTACTTTATTTAAGGCTCAGGGAGCCATACATAACATACACAAAGGTACGGGTCTCACGACCCAACATACAAGTCATACAGTCATACAAACCAGCAGCGGAAGTAACTTGTCTGAGTACAGACAACTAGTAAAATAAAAGAGGCTTGGAAAGCCTAACTATACTACGTGGTCCTTCACAAGCTCAGGGTCACCACCTGGGTCTTTAGCCTACTCGTTGATGTCAACGTCTACATAGAACCCATCAGAAGGGGTTGCAGCGTCTTCTGTAAAAATGTAAATTATAGCAACATGAGTACAAAGGTACTCAGCAAGACTTACATCAGATCCTACATACATGCTTAGTATCAAGAAGGGTTGGTGGAGTTATTGCAGCAAGCCAGCTTTGACTCTTGGCTAGACTATCCTACGATACTCCAACTTGAAATGGTTTTGCGCACACGAATCCACTACTCACCACTTCAATACACTACCGAGGATCCACCTCCGTCTTCCTACGGAAGAGCCATCCTCGGCACTCACACTTATCTTGAGGCTTTTAGCAGTTTCCGTTTACTTGTCTATGAACTGTATAGGCAACCAAGTAGTCCTTTACCGCGGACGCGGCTATTCGAATAGATCATGTTAACCCTGTAGGGGTGTACTTCTTCATACACGCTCTCACCACTTACCGTCGTTTACACGACATGTACTCGGCAACCTTCAAGCGGAAGCCCAACGTGGGTGTCGGCCACGACCTACCTAATCACCTAAGCCTCCAGTCCAGGTTTATCGCCTATCCAGGTTCCATCCGCAGGGAGTCCGGCCGAGGTTTCCCATACGGCCCCGAACGATGTGAACAGGGTTCCCGAGATACCTAACGGGTATTCGGTACACCGTGCCACGTACCTACCGCATCACAGCCCACCCCTACGGTCAGCGCTGTCCACGGCCTCCAGTAGGCTACAAACACCAGAAACTACTTGCAACTCCTGGACGGAGAACTAGGGTGAATAAGAAGCCGAGAGGGTCCATTG
>NW_021285178.1:0-954 GCF_002162155.2 Triticum dicoccoides
ACTAATATCACTCGTTTATTCCATCTTGCTTGTAAAGCTGAACGTGAAGTGCAGGATCGACAAGCATTGGGGCGAACTAACTTTTCTGCAGGCCGACCTTCATCATGGACACCACGTGCATCTTCTACTTCAACTGCACCAGCACCTCCATCCGGTGCCACCTCCAGCCGTGATACAAGAAAACAGGCACAACCACCATTATCTGCCAAGAGCGCACCTGCGGGGCCTGCACAGCGTTCTTCTTCTTCCATGGCATCAACAGGGCACACAAGTGATATTATTTGTCGTCGTTGTAAGGGAGGAGGTCATTATGCGAGGGAATGCAAATATCCGCGTGTGATGATTGCTACCGCGGATGGTGGATATGAGTCCGCTAGTGACTATGATGAGGAGACATTGGCTCTTATTACACGTGAAGAACATGGTGGAGATGATTCTGATCATGAGACGCAATACATGGCTCCTGAAGATGCTGACAGGTATGAATGTTTAGTTGCTCAACGTTCCGCTAGTGACTATGTCTGCATACTTTTCTGAAAAATTGAGTGGGCCTAGTCTGAATTATTCTACTTATGATAAAGAATTATATGCTCTTGTTCGGACTTTAGAAACATGGCAACATTATTTATGGCCCAAAGAATTTGTTATACATTCTGATCATGAATCTTTGAAACATATTAAAAGTCAAGCTAAACTGAATCGTAGACATGCTAAATGGGTTGAATTCATTGAGACTTTCCCTTATGTCATTAAACACAAGAAGGGAAAAGAAAATGTTATTGCTGATGCATTGTCTCGTCGCTATACTATGCTTTCACAACTTGACTTCAAAATATTTGGTTTGGAGACCATCAAAGATCAATATGTGCATGATGCTGATTTTAAAGATGTAATGCAGAATTGTAAAGAAGGAAGAATGTGGAACAAGTTTGTCGTTAACGATGGATTTGTGTT
>NW_021285179.1:0-759 GCF_002162155.2 Triticum dicoccoides
TCACGGTTGGTGCCACGAACCGTGACCATTGCCCCCCTTTAGTCCCGGTTGGTGCCACCAACCGGGACCAATGGCCTTGTGCTGCCCCGTGCCCAAAAGTTTAGTCCCACATCGCTAGCTGAAGGGCGCCGACACTGGTTTATAAGCGCTGGTGTGCCTCCCCATTCGAACTCCTCTCTAATGCAGGCTTTCGGGCCTAAACTTGCTACTGCCTATGGGCCTATTGGGCCTTCTGCGGGCCTGAATCCTGGCCCATGTAGGGTTTCTAGTCGTATTCAGGCCGTGGAGGCCCAGTAGGAGGCATTTTTTTGGTTTTTTCTTTTTTATTTCTACATTTTTTTGGTTTTTTATTTTTTTATTTCTACTTACAACTAAATACTTACAGTTTTTTAGTGATTTCTTTTTGCTTTTAGGTCACAAAAATTATAAACTTTCTGTTAGTGCCATTAGTTTTAAATTTTGAATAGTTTAAATTTGAATTTTTAAAAATTTGTGTGAATCACTAGTTTATGAATAACTTTACTATAAAAATAGAATTTTTTTTCTATTTATTTTTTATTTCTACTTACAACTAAATACTTACAGTTTTTTAGTGATTTCTCTTTGCTTTTAGGTCACAAAAATTATAAACCTTCTGTTAGTGCCATTAGTTTTAAATTTTGAATAGTTTAAATTTGAATTTTTAAAAATTTGTGTGAATCACTAGTTTATGAATAACTTTACTATAAAAATAGAATTTTTTTCTTCTTTGCTATTTAT
>NW_021285180.1:0-887 GCF_002162155.2 Triticum dicoccoides
ATTCTGGCCTGTTTCATGGACTATTACTCACTGTTTTGGGGCCCCGAAGTGATTTCCACGGTTGTTTGACCCCATGGTGCGCTTACGTGTCGATCATCAACAAGCGCACTTTGGGCCGATTTTGGCCCATTTCTTGCATTATTACTTAGTTTTGGGGTCTCGGAGTGATTTCCACGGTTGACGAACTCCGGGGTGCGTTTACGTGTCGGTCATAAACACTCACAATTTTGGCCAATTCTCGTCCGTTTCGTGCACTATTACTCACCGTTTGGGCGTCCCAGAGCGATTTCCACGATTGACAATCCCCGGAGTGCGTTTGCGTGTCTTTCATCAACACTCACAGTTTTGGCCAATTCTGACGCGATTCGTGGGCTATTACTCACCATTTAGCGGTCCCAAAGCGATTTCGATAGTTGTTGAACCCCAAGGTGCGTTTAGGTGTCGGTCATCAACACTCACTGTTTTGGGGCCCTGGTGTGATTTCCACGATTAACGAACCGCGGGGTGCGTTTACATGTCGGTCATCAATACTAGTAGTTTTGGCCAATTCTGGCCCTTTTCGTGGACAATTACTCACTGTTTTGGGGCCCCGGAATGATTTCCACGATTAACGAACCCCCGGGTGCGCTTACGTGTCGGTTATGAACACTCACAGTTTTGGCCAATTCTAACGCGTTTTGTGGACTTTTAGTCACCGTTTTCTGGTCCTGAAGTGATTTCCATAGTTGTTGAACCCCAAGGCGCACTTACGTGTTAGTCATCAACACTCACAGTTTTGGCTGATTCTGGCCTGTTTCATGGACTATTACTCACTGTTTTGGGGCCCCGGAGTGATTTCCACGGTTAACGAACTGCAGGGTGCATTTACGTGTCGGTCATCAACACTC
>NW_021285181.1:0-933 GCF_002162155.2 Triticum dicoccoides
GGCCTGGCCCAATAATAAGGTGACGCAGCACCTAAAATAGCCTCGGGACGAAATTTATGAAGTGGCATCTTGTATATTTCGTCCAAGGCTTCATGCACCCATTATGGTGGCTTCAAAGTCCTGAAATCATCACTTGTAACTCCGTTCTTGTTCCCCTTGCGCATGCCATCATCTCCATGCTTGTTCTTGCTCCAATGTTCATCCTTCTCCAAGCTAGGCCCTTCATTTGTAAGCAAAACAAATGTATCCAATTTAGGCAGCATCATATTCTCATGAACATTAGAATCATTACCAAGAAACGAAAGTACCTGGTAATTTAGTTGGCGTGCACAAGCTCTAGTAATTGGTCCAGTATGTATAGCAGCAGGGGCTGTGGGTGTAACAATTGTATTGATGTCCTCATCAAGTTCCGTACCATTTGGACTTCGTTTGATACTCCAACGGTTAACCGAGGGACCAATAAGGCCTCGTGTGTGTTGCAACCCAACACCCCTCCAAAGTGGCCCAAAACCCACCTAAACTCCCTCCATCATCTCGGTCGTTCGATCACGATCGCGTGGCCGAAAACCGCACGTCATTTGGACTCTCCTAGCTCCCTCTACCTATAAATATGTGGCCTTCCCCGAAATTTTCGCGGATGAAACCCTAACCTTCATCTCCATCGCACCGCCGGACATGTCCGTCTCGTCGGCGAACGCGTCCACCCAACCGGCCACCTCACCCCGCCCAATGAGGGCGTGCCACCTCAGCGTCGTCGCTCCCTCGTCCAACCGCGGCGTGCCACTTGGCGCCCCGCCGCCCCGCGCTTCCCACCGGCCCGCGAGGCCCATGCCTGGCCCGCGGGGCCCATCTTCTTCGCCGCCGCCCGGCTGCGCGCCTCCGCGCTGGGTCGCCGCGCTGTCCGCTGTCCGCCAGCCGGCGCCGCCGCCGCCT
>NW_021285182.1:0-1613 GCF_002162155.2 Triticum dicoccoides
CGTACTAGTGGACAGTGGTAGTTGTCACCACCTCTGGATCTAGATCCATCGGCCGCGCACTGTTGCCCGGTAATAATTGAGAGCTCCCATCCCATCTGGACTACAGTATATATATACTCACTCCGTTTCTAAATACTCCCTTCATTTCTAAACATAAATAAGTTCTTTTAGAGCCCGCGTATCCGCATGCACTGACCTGACACTCCTTAAATTATGTCCTCCACATCTGTGTATCTCATATCAGAACCCCTATATATCGATACTAAACCATGCAACGTCGATCAAACTATGTAGATCAGTCAACGCACACAGAATCAAACATAGGATGGCACAATTGTTCACCTCCGTCGCCTACTTCTTGGCCTCGCGCTCAGACTGCTCGATGGCACGCCGGAGAGCCTTTGCGTTTTTTCCGACAGAGCTGCCGAGCGTCCGTCTCCGCCGTCGTAAGCGACCGACGGTAAAACCCAAGCGAGGAGCCGCTCGTCCTCGTCAGGCTCCACAGGTAACCTGCGGTGGCGGCAGACAGAGCTCTCCGACGCGCCCCTCTCCTTTTCCCTCTGCCTCTCGCGGCGGGCGGCGCGCGCCTCCTACTTCGGCGCGCGTCCGAGCTGGATGGGCGGGCACAAGCACCCAACGCTGCCCACGCAGGGGAGCAACAACCGGGCCGAGAGCCGACAGGGGCCGTCGTGGGGGAGGCAGGGACTGCGCAGCCCTCGCGGAGCTGCGCGCGAGCCGGGAGGAGCCAGAGCCGGCGCCCTCGCTGAGTCAGCGGGGAAGAGGCGAGGGAGCCGATCTCGAACTGCCCTCATGCCCACCTTGGACCTCTGGAGTGCAATGCGGAGGGGGAGCTCCTTGTCGATGTCAATGTCGGAGTCAGAGCGGCTGCCGACGCTCAACATGTTCGCCGGGGTCGTCAGAGCTGTCGAATGGATCGAATTGAAGAACTCGGAGGGGAGAAGAAGAGACAGAGCTAGAGCGGAGTGACCTAGAGTTTCCGGATTGGGGATATTTGTGGGGACGGAGTAGGGTCAGGGTGGGCCGGGCTGATGTGACGGGGGCGGCCGATACTTGGGCTGGATATGAAGAGTGCCGGACAGTCTGGGCGTTTGAGGCCCGTTTAAGGTGCCCCACTGAGTAACATTTTCGTGAACAGTCAGTGACCGGACGGGCCACCTGGGCGTTTGAGGCAGGTTTAGGATGCCCGACTGTAGATGCTCTTAGATATTTTAATATAGACTACACGGAGCAAAAACGAGTGAATCTACACTCTAAACTGTATCTATATACATCCATATGTAGTCCATATCAAAATCTCTTAAAAAAACTTATATTTAGAAACGGGAAAGTATAAATGTAGAGATTTCATTATAAATCACATACGGATGTATGTAGATGCATTTTAGAGTGTAGATTCACCCACTCTGCTTTGTATGTAGTAGAAAGACATATATCTAGAAACCGAGGGAGTGTAGTTTTATTTCCCTTGACTGACTTCACCTACCTTGGAGTCTTCTTTTTTACTACCCCAAAGTCTTTACCTACAATATCGTATTGTTTTTCCGACTTTTAAGTCTTTACTTATTGCTACTACTGTTTGCATCCGTGAATCA
>NW_021285183.1:0-1613 GCF_002162155.2 Triticum dicoccoides
CGTACTAGTGGACAGTGGTAGTTGTCACCACCTCTGGATCTAGATCCATCGGCCGCGCACTGTTGCCCGGTAATAATTGAGAGCTCCCATCCCATCTGGACTACAGTATATATATACTCACTCCGTTTCTAAATACTCCCTTCATTTCTAAACATAAATAAGTTCTTTTAGAGCCCGCGTATCCGCATGCACTGACCTGACACTCCTTAAATTATGTCCTCCACATCTGTGTATCTCATATCAGAACCCCTATATATCGATACTAAACCATGCAACGTCGATCAAACTATGTAGATCAGTCAACGCACACAGAATCAAACATAGGATGGCACAATTGTTCACCTCCGTCGCCTACTTCTTGGCCTCGCGCTCAGACTGCTCGATGGCACGCCGGAGAGCCTTTGCGTTTTTTCCGACAGAGCTGCCGAGCGTCCGTCTCCGCCGTCGTAAGCGACCGACGGTAAAACCCAAGCGAGGAGCCGCTCGTCCTCGTCAGGCTCCACAGGTAACCTGCGGTGGCGGCAGACAGAGCTCTCCGACGCGCCCCTCTCCTTTTCCCTCTGCCTCTCGCGGCGGGCGGCGCGCGCCTCCTACTTCGGCGCGCGTCCGAGCTGGATGGGCGGGCACAAGCACCCAACGCTGCCCACGCAGGGGAGCAACAACCGGGCCGAGAGCCGACAGGGGCCGTCGTGGGGGAGGCAGGGACTGCGCAGCCCTCGCGGAGCTGCGCGCGAGCCGGGAGGAGCCAGAGCCGGCGCCCTCGCTGAGTCAGCGGGGAAGAGGCGAGGGAGCCGATCTCGAACTGCCCTCATGCCCACCTTGGACCTCTCGAGTGCAATGCGGAGGGGGAGCTCCTTGTCGATGTCAATGTCGGAGTCAGAGCGGCTGCCGACGCTCAACATGTTCGCCGGGGTCGTCACAGCTGTCGAATGGATCGAATTGAAGAACTCGGAGGGGAGAAGAAGAGACAGAGCTAGAGCGGAGTGACCTAGAGTTTCCGGATTGGGGATATTTGTGGGGACGGAGTAGGGTCAGGGTGGGCCGGGCTGATGTGACGGGGGCGGCCGATACTTGGGCTGGATATGAAGGGTGCCGGACAGTCTGGGCGTCTGAGGCCCGTTTAAGGTGCCCCACTGAGTAACATTTTCGTGAACAGTCAGTGACCGGACGGGCCACCTGGGCGTTTGAGGCAGGTTTAGGATGCCCGACTGTAGATGCTCTTAGATATTTTAATATAGACTACACGGAGCAAAAACGAGTGAATCTACACTCTAAACTGTATCTATATACATCCATATGTAGTCCATATCAAAATCTCTTAAAAAAACTTATATTTAGAAACGGGAAAGTATAAATGTAGAGATTTCATTATAAATCACATACGGATGTATGTAGATGCATTTTAGAGTGTAGATTCACCCACTCTGCTTTGTATGTAGTAGAAAGACATATATCTAGAAACCGAGGGAGTGTAGTTTTATTTCCCTTGACTGACTTCACCTACCTTGGAGTCTTCTTTTTTACTACCCCAAAGTCTTTACCTACAATATCGTATTGTTTTTCCGACTTTTAAGTCTTTACTTATTGCTACTACTGTTTGCATCCGTGAATCA
>NW_021285184.1:0-1168 GCF_002162155.2 Triticum dicoccoides
GGCCGGTTGATGATCTAGGCGTTACATATATACTCCTGATGGTTCCTAATCGTGGTCGAGGGGTTCCTTCTTATAGCATCGATATCCGTGCGCCAGACGACCCGTGCTCCTGAACATCTAGTCCTCGGACACGACTCCAAGACGCACGCAACATGGACTCCTCTCCGAGTCCGAGTCCGAGTCCGAGTTCGACTCGACAGGTTCTCTTGTTCCAAACGTTTTTCCGAAATGATGAATGCATCATCGTACGGACTGTCCTCCTCTCCGGAGGCAGGTTGATGAGTTCTACCCTCGGGATCGCCGTGATCGGGTGTCTGCTCCGGGATATGTTCGGCGTGACCTGGATCCTCCTGCTCCATTGCTGGGACCATATGGTCGTTGTTGCCTTTGGAGTTGACCGGGGTGTCAATTTTTTTTTGCGCTATTATCGCTATTCTTACTATGGCTGGACTTAGAGCGGCGCCTACGCTGTCGCTTTGGTTTCTTCCCGGGGGGTTTATCCTTCGTTGCATCCTTTTAGTCGTCGTCATCCTCCTTGGGTGTGTCCACCATGTATATATCGTATGATGAGGTGGCTGTCTAGCGCCCCGTGGGCGGTGGTTCTATGTCATCTCCCACACCGACGTCCATACCATCGATGTCTTCGGAGTCAAAGTCAAGCGCGTCGGTTAAGTCATCGACAGTGGCTAATAAGTGGGTGGTGGGTGGGCGGCGAATTTCTTCATCGTCCGTATCCCACTCAAGCCGGACATAGTTCGGCCAGGAGTCTTCTGACAAAGAGAGAGACCTTAAAGAATTTAGCATGTCACCAAAGGGCGAGTGCTGAAAGATATCCGCGGCGGTGAACTTCATGATCGATGCCCAATCAGATTCGATGGGCATGGGCGTGCGCGGTTCGGACCCTGAGGCGGAGACGAGTCCGAGGGTTCGGTGACACAGATTTCCTTAGAGGTGGAGTCTGTGTTCGGCTCCGACGCCGATGAGTGTGCGGCCTCCATGGCGGGGTCCATCCACCTGTCCTCGGATGGCGCGATCTGCTCCAGATTAAAGTCCGGAGCTGCTGCAGGTGCGATATCCCAAATACTATCCGATGACAGATCTAACTCATGCTCGTCGTGACCGTTTGGCGCTCCTGACGCGGGCCCGAATCCGTCGAAGATCAAGTCTC
>NW_021285185.1:0-1102 GCF_002162155.2 Triticum dicoccoides
TCCCTTTGCCCTTTTCTTGAAACTAGTGGTCTTGTCTACCATCAACACTTGATGTTTTTCTTGATTTCTACCTTCGTCGATTTTAGCATCACGAAGAGCTCGGGAATTGTTTACGTCATCCCTTGCATTATAGTTCATCACGAAGTTCTACTAACTTGGTGGTGGTGACTAGAGAATTCTGTCAATCACTATCTTATCTGGAAGATAATCTCCCACTTGATTCAAGCGATTGAAGTACCCAGACAATCTAAGTACATGCTCACTAGTTGAGCGATTCTCCTCCATCTTTTAGCTATAGAACTTGTTGGAGACTTCATATCTCTCAACTCGGGTATTTGCTTGAAATATTAACTTCAACTCCAGGAACATCTCATATGGTCCATGACGTTCAAAACGTCTTTGAAGTCCCGATTCTAAGCTGTTTAAGCATGGTGCACTAAACTATTAAGTAGTCATCATATTGAGTCAGTCAAACGTTCATAACGTCTGCATCTGCTCCTGCAATAGGTCTGTCACCTAGCGGTGCATCAAGGACATAATTCTTCTATGCAGCAATGAGGATAAACCTCAGATCACGGATCCAATCCGCATCATTGCTACTAACATTTTTCAACACAATTTTTCTCTAGGAACATATCAAAATAAACACAGGGAAGCAACAACGCGAGCTATTGATCTACAACATAATTTGCAAAATACTATCAGGACTAAGTTCATGATAAATTAAAGTTCAATTAATCATATTATTTAAAGAACTCCCACTTAGATAGACATCCCTCTAATCCTCTAAGTGATTACGTGATCCAAATCAACTAAACCATGTCCGATCATCACGTGAGATGGAGTAGTTTCATCGGTGAACATCATTATGTTGATCATATCTACTATATGATTCACGCTCGACCTTTCGGTCTCCGTGTTCCGAGGCCATATCTGCATATGCTAGGCTCGTCAAGTTTAACCTGAGTATTCTGCGTGCGCAACTGTTTTGCACCCGTTGTATTTGAACGTAGAGCCTATCACACCCGATCATCACGTGGTGTCTCAGCACGAAGAACTTTCGCAACGGTGCATACTCAGGGAGAACACTTCTTGATAATTT
>NW_021285186.1:0-1801 GCF_002162155.2 Triticum dicoccoides
GTAGGACCCGGGAACGTAGGTGCCTCATCCATGCACGCGCTGCGGCCGGGGCTGGTCGATGCAAGGCGGAGTGTGAGGTTGAACTGCGGGTCGAGCGTGAGGTTCTTGGACGCGGTAGATCCAGGCCCGAGACGGAGTTCATTGTGACGGAGTAGCGCCGGTGGGGGAGCCCGAAGACGAGACCGAATGTCAAGCCGACGAGGAGGACTAGCAATGCGATGAGGCACACCGAGCAGCAGTTGTCTAGGCACGATCTCTTCTTCGGAGGTCGCGGGTTCTCGGGATCAGTGGACTTGGTGTCCAAGCCGGACGGGTATCCCACCATGGTTGGCTGCGCTCGTGGAACGAAGGACCTGGCTATGGCTTGGTAGTACGCGATCGATCTCGGTGGCTTCTTAATTCACTACCAGAAAAACTTGGGTTGCCGACGGCCCCCGTCGGCATAGATGGACCTATGCCGACGGCCAAGGACAAGCCGTAGGCGTAGAAAAGCCGTCGGCATATATCCATCTATGCCGACGGGGCCGTCGGCATAGACGAGGCCGTCGGGACCGCCCGAGATAAGACTACGGGGCCCGTTGGCATAGGCGCAGCCGTCGGCATAGCCCGGGCCCACCTGCCCGGTCAGCGCTGACCATTTGACGGCGTTGAACCTACGCCGACGGGAGGTAACGACGGCCGTTGGCATATCTGTGGCAGAGGTATGCCTACGGCATAGCCGTCGGCATAGGCCCCTCTGCCACGTCATCGATCCGTGTGCCATGCACGTCATCGATCCGTGGGACAACCTCCATGTGTGCACAGATATGCCGATGGCCTTGGCGTCAGCATAGGCCCCTCTGCCACGTCATCGATCCATGTGCCATGCCACGTCATCGATTCGTGGGACAACCTCCGTGTGTGCACAGATATGCCGACGGCCTTGCCGTCGGCATAAATTTATTTTACTTTATATTTTTATTTTTACTTTATTTTGTTATTTTTACTTTATTTTAGTTTTGTTTTTGCATAAGATAATTATGCCTTATCTAAATAAACATACCCCGATGGTATATCGATTGACCCCCGTTACGAACGTCGCTATCGCCATGTCACGGAAGGGGGAAACGGTCGACACGGAGGGAATTCCGGTTGGTGGGGGGTTCGGGTGTAGCTATGTCACCGAAACATCGCACGGGTCCCGATGGATATGTGAAAGTGTTCAGGCATGCGTAGACGCCTGTCTTGGGGCTCCGCGGTGTGCCCCCCTACACGCAAGGCTGTGCCGCCGTCACTTGGACGGGGCCAAACCCCGGAGACGCGTGTGCCCACGTCAGTCCTACAACACATGTGCCCACTGTTGGGGAACGTAGTAATTTCAAAAAAATTCCTACGCACACGCAAGATCATGGTGATGCATAGCAACGAGAGGGGAGAGTGTTGTCCACGTACCCTCGTAGACCGAAAGCGGAAGCGTTAGCACAACGCGGTTGATGTAGTCGTACGTCTTCACGGCCCGACGGATCAAGCACCGAAACTACGACACCTCCGAGTTCTAGCACACGTTCAGCTCGATGATGATCCCCGGACTCCGATCCAGCAGAATGTCGGGGAAGAGTTCCGTCAGCACGACGGCGTGGTGACGATCTTGATGTTCTACTGTCGCAGGGCTTCGCCTAAGCACCACTACAATATTATCGAGGACTACGGTGGAGGGGGGCACCGCACACGGCTAAGAGATCAATGATCAACGGTTGTGTCTTTGGGGTGCCCCCTGCCCCCGTATATAAAGGAGCAAGGGAGGGAGGCGGCCGGCCTAGGA
>NW_021285186.1:3510-8376 GCF_002162155.2 Triticum dicoccoides
GAATGGGTCAAGTCAATCACATCATTCTCCTAATGATGAGATCCCGTTAATCAAATGACAACTCATGTCTATGGTTAGGAAACATAACCATCTTTGATCAACGAGCTAGTCAAGTAGAGGCATACTAGTGACACTCTGTTTGTCTATGTATTCACACATGTATTATGTTTCCTCGTTAATACAATTCTAGCATGAATAATAAACATTTATCATGATATAAGGAAATAAATAATAACTTTATTATTGCCTCTAGGGCATATTTCCTTCAGTCTCCCACTTGCACTAGAGTCAATAATCTAGTTCACATCGCCATGTGATTTAATACCAATAGTTCACATCACCATGTGATTAACACCCATAGTTCACAACGACATGTGACCAACACCCAAAGGGTTTACTAGTGTCAATAATCTAGTTCACATCGCTATGTGATTAACACCCAAAGAGTACTAAGGTGTGATCATGTTTTGCTTGTGAGAGAAGTTTAGTCAACGGGTCTGCCACATTCAGATCCGTAAGTATTTTGCAAATTTCTATGTCAACAATGCTCTGCACGGAGCTACTCTAGTTAATTTCTTCCACTTTCAATATGTATCCAGATTGAGATTTAGAGTCATCTGGATCGGTGTCAAAATTTGCATCGACGTAACCCTTTACGACGAACCTTTTTGTCACCTCCATAATCGAGAAACATATCCTTATTCCACTAAGGATAATTTTGACCGTTGTCTAGTGATTTACTCCTAGATCACTATTGTACTCCCTTGTCAAACTCAGGGCAAGGTATACAATAGGTCTGGTACACAGCATGACATACTTTATAGAACCTATGGCTGAGGCATAGAGAATGACTTTCATTTTCTCTCTATCTTCTGTCGTGGTCGGGTTTTGAGTCTTACTCAACTTCACACCTTGTAACACAGGTAAGAACTCCTTCTTTGACTGTTCCATTTTGAACTACTTCAAAATCTTGTCAAGGTATGTACTCACTGAAAAACTTATCAAGTGTCTTGATCTATCTCTATAGATCTTGATGCTCAATATGTAAGCAGCTTCACCGAGGTCTTTCTTTGAAAAACTCCTTTCAAACATTCCTTTATGCTTTGCAGAATAATTCTACATTATCTCCGATCCACAATATGCCATTCACATATACTTATCAGAAATGTTGTAGTGCTCCCACTCACTTTCTTGTAAATACAGGCTTCACCGCAAGTCTGTATACAACTATATGCTTTGATCAACTTATCAAAACGTATATTCCAACTCCGAGATGCTTGCACCAGTCCATAGATGGATTGCTGGAGCTTGCATATTTTGTTAGTACCTTTAGGATTGACAAAACCTTCTGGTTGCATCATATACAACTCTTCTTTTATAAATCCATTAAGGAATGCAGTTTTGTTTATCCATTTGCCAGATTTCATAAAATGCGGCAATTGCTAACATGATTCGGACAGACTTAAGCATAGATACGAGCGAGAAACTCTCATCGTAGTCAACACCTTGAACTTGTCGAAAACCTTTTTGCGACAATTCTAGCTTTGTAGATAGTAACACTAATATCAGCGTCCGTCTTCCTCTTGAAGATCCATTTAATCTCAATGGCTCGCCGATCATTGGGCAAGTCAATCAAAGTCCATACATGGATCTCATCTCAGATTTCATGGCCTCAAGCCATTTCACGGAATCTGGGCTCATCATCGTTTCATATTTGTGTTTCATCAAGTAGATATACTCATATCTGCTCAAATCATCTGCGAAGATCAGAAAATAATGATACCTGCCGCGAGCCTCAATATTCATTGGACCACATACATCAGTATGTATGATTTCCAACAAATCTGTTGCTTGCTCCATTGTTCCGGAGAATGGAGTCTTAGTCGTCTTGCCAATGAGGCATGGTTCGCAAGCATCAATTGATTCATAATCAAGTGATTCCAAAAGCCCGTCAGCATGGATTTTCTTTATGCGTTTTACACCAATATGACCTAAACGGCAGTGCCACAAATAAGTTGCACTATCATTATTAACTTTGCATCTTTTGATTTCAATATTATGAATATGTGTATCACTACGATCGAGATCCAACGAACCATTTTCATTGGGTGTGTAACCATATAAGGTTTTATTCATGTAAACAGAACAACAATTTATTCTCTTACTTAAATGAATAACCGTATTGCAATAAACATAATCAAATCATATTGATGCTCAACGCAAACACCAAATGACACTTATTTAGGTTCAATACTAATCTCGAAAAGTATAGGGAGTGTGCGATGATGATCATATCAATCTTGGAACCACTTCCAACACACATTGTTACTTCACCCTTAACTAGTCTCTGTTCATTCTGCAACTCCCGTTTCGAGTTACTACTCTTAGCAACTGAACCAGTATCAAATACCAAGGGGTTGCTATGAACACTAGTAAAATACACATCAATAATATGTATATCAAATATACCTTTGTTCACTTTGCCATCCTTCTTATCCGCCAAATACTTGTGGTAGTTCCGATTCCAATGACCAGTCCCTTTGCAGTAGAAGCACTCAGTTTCAGGCTTCGGTCCAGACTTGGGTTTTTCACTTGAGCAGCAACTTGCTTGCCGTTCTTCTTGAAGTTCCCCTTTCTTCCCTTTGTCCCTTTACTTGAAACTAGTGGTTTTGTTTACCATCGACACTTGATGCTTTTCTTGATTTCTACCTTCGTCGATTTAAGCATCGCGAAGAGCTTGGGAATCGTTTCCGTTATCCCTTGCATACTATAGTTCATCACGAAGTTCAACTAACTTGCTGATGGTGACTAGAGAATTCTGTCAATCATTATTTTATCTGGAAGATTAACTCCCACTTGATTCAAGCGATTTTAGTACCCAGACAATCTGAGCACATACTCACTGCTTGAGCTATTCTCCTCCATCTTTTAGCTATAGAACTTGTTGGAGACTTCATATCTCCCAACTCGGGTATTTGCTTGAAATATTAACTTCAACTCCTGGAACATCTCATATGTCACATGACATTAAAAACGCCTTTAAAGTCCTGATTCTAAGCCGTTAAGCATGCTGCACTAAACTATCAAGTAGTCATCATATTGAGCTAGCCAAACGTTCAGAACGTCTGCATCTGCTCCTGCAATAGGTCTGTCACCTAGCGGTGCATCAAGGACATAATTCTTCTGTGCAGCAATGAGGATAATTCTCAGATCACGGATCCAATCCGCATCATTGCTACTAACATTTTTCAACTTAGTTTTCTCTAGGAACATATAAAAATTAAATGGGGAGCAACATCGCGAGCTATTGATCTACAACATAGATATGCTAATACTACCAGGACTAAGTTCATGATAAATTAAAGTTCAATTAATCATATTACTTAAGAACTCCCACTTAGATAGACATCCCTCTAATCATCTAAGTGATCACGTGATCCAAATCAACTAAACCATAACCGATCATCACGTGAAATGGAATAGCTTTCAATGGTGAACATCATTATGTTCATCATATCTACTATATGATTCACGCTCAACCTTTCGGTCTCAGTGTTCCGAAGCCATATCTGCATATGCTAGGCTCCTTAAGTTTAACCTGAGTATTCTGCGTGTGCAAAACTGGCTTGCACCCGTTGTAGATGGACGTAGAGCTTATCACACCCGATCATCACGTGGTGTCAGCCACGATGAACTTTAGCAATGGTGCATACTCAGGGAGAACACTTTTATCTTGAAATTTAGTGAGAGATCATCTTATAATGCTACCGTCAAACAAGGCAAGATAAGATGCATAAAAGATAAACATCACATGCAATCAATATAAGTGATATGATATGGCCATCATAATCTTGTGCTTGTGATCTCCATCTCCGAAGCACCGTCATGATCACCATCGTCACCGGCGCGACACCTTGATCACCATCATAGCATTGTTGTCGTCTCGCCAATCTTATGCTTCCACGACTATCTCTACCGCTTAGTGATAAAGTAAAGCATTACAGCGCAATTGCATTGCATACAATAAAGTGACAACCATATGGCTCCTGCCAGTTGCCGATAACTCGGTTACAAAACATGATCATCTCATACAATAAAATTTAGCATCATGCCTTGACCATATCACATCACAACATGCCCTGCAAAAACAAGTTAGAGGTCCTCTACTTTGTTGTTGCAAGTTTTCCGTGGCTGCTATGGGCTGAGCAAGAACCGTTCTTACCTACGCATCAAAACCACAACGATAGTTTGTCAAGTTGGTGTTGTTTTAACCTTCGCAAGTACCGTGCGTAGCCACACTCGGTTCAACTAAAGTTGGAGAAACTGACACCCGCCAGCCACCTGTGTGCAAAGCACGTCGATAGAACCAGTCTCGCGTAAACGTACGCGTAATGTCGGTCCGGGCCGCTTCATCCAACAATACCGCCGAACCAAAGTGTGACATGCTGGTAAGCAGTATGACTTATATCGCCCACAACTCACTTGTGTTCTACTCGTGCACAACATCAACGCATAAAACCTAGGCTCGGATGCCACTGTTGGGGAACGTAGTAATTTCAAAAAAATTCCTACGCACACGCAAGATCATGGTGATGCATAGCAACGAGAGGGGAGAGTGTTGTCCATGTACCCTCGTAGACCGACAGCGGAAGCGTTAGCACAACGTGGTTGATGTAGTCGTACGTCTTCACGGCCCGACCGATCAAGCACCGAAACTACGGCGCCTCCGAGTTCTAGCACACGTTCAGCTCGATGACGATCCCCGGACTCCGATCCAGCAGAATGTCGGGGAAGAGTTCCGTCAGCACGACGGCGTGGTGATGATCTTGATGTTCTACTGTCGCAGGGCTTCGCCTAAGCACCACT
>NW_021285187.1:0-1792 GCF_002162155.2 Triticum dicoccoides
TCCAGAACAGGATCAATGATCTCATACCACTTTTTGTTGCTGAGAAGGAGGTAAAAGCTATCTCAATGAATGACACACTCACACGATGAAATGTTACAAGACACAAAATTCTTGTGCGGCATTCAACTAGCAGAATTTTTGTTTTTGCTTGTCTATTCATTTAATTGGCCACTACTTGAGCCGTTCAGCTACAAATAGGAAGGGAGAAAGACATTAGTTGGACCGAGCTTCATGGCAATGCCATCCCGAAGCCACTCACTCCACAACCCCAACATTGCTGCCGCAATCGCTAGGCCTCATGCCATCCCATATAGTAACCACAACAGTCTACATATAAAGAAATAAACCAGCAGCCAAGTCGTGTACATACACACACAACATGGCGCATTATTTGCTAGCCGAGGAATAAAGCGAAACTAGGGTTCATGCGATGTTGACTAACACAGAAGACGCTGTGCTTAGTCGCGGGTAAATTGGGGCCTCATGCTGAGTTCTTTAAGATAGGCGGTGGCACGGCGGAGTTCTTCCTTGAGCCTCATATTCTCTGTACATAGGCGTTGGTGCTCCGAGGTATCCTGAGTTTTTAGCCTCACCCCTGCACATTTGAGGCATGTCTTGTTTTCAACGACCCACTTGATGGCTTGGTTTTCATCTTTTAGCATCTGGTTCTCTCCCTGAAGATTCTTGGTGTCCTGTAGTTGCCTCTTGCCCTGCATTTATTAATTTCAGTTATGCGTCATTTTAGGGGTTAGCAATGTATGCATGCTACCATGTTCACGAGGGGATTATAGTACTACATTGTAATATTAGATGACCAATAATGCTACTATTTTTAGTGGAGTTTGTATTGTTTAACAGTAAAACTTGCATAGCTGCATGTCTTAGGTGACCCATGTGGCCAAATCTCATTTAATTCATTGTGGAAAATTCACTGTGGAAAAGAATGGAATACATACCTTGCTAGAGGAGCGTTTGTTTTGGAACCAAAACTTGACCTGCAGGGCACTCATGTGAAGCCTCTCGCTAAGGTCTTTCCGGAGTTCTGCATCTGGATAAGGGCTTTTCTGGAACACACTACATATCACGTTAATGAAAATGGATTAGTACACATGTTTTTTGATAGGTAAGAAACACTGATTGAGTATGTATTGTACGCTTCAAGTTGTTGGATTTGTTCTCCACGGAGACGGTTATAATTTGCACGCCTTGTCACCATTCTCTGCACATGATTGGTCTCTTCATCGTTATTGTTGCCTTTGTCTGCAGCAGCAGCGTTGGCATCGTCAGTGTTGCCCATGTTGGTAGTGGCTCCCAGCAGGTCATGCATCTCATCACCATGCTCGTGCGGGGGTAGGTGGCCCTGTTCGCTTGTGATGAAGTGATCCAACATATTTTGCACATCACTGTCGTATTCTGGCAACTCCCCATCCATGGTGATCTGTTATCATGAAACAAAATATATATTCTCATGTGTAGAGTTAAAGGTAACAATGAACAAATATCTTAAGAAAAAAGAATGCAGTAGTGAAAAAAGAAATCAAGTAGACTTTAGTTGGCAACGTAGTACATTTAGATTTAGATTTTAATTTCCAACGCAGTCGGATGTTACTCCACATTAAGAATACTTAAAATTCATCTGTATGAGTTTCCTAGACCAAGATGTAATCAAGTAGACTTAAATTACTCTCAGAAATATATTGACATAATTTCCTGAATTCACTATCACATATTCATGATTATCTACCGCTGATTACTTCAATAATTTCTAAACATATATGCCCTACATATTCCT
>NW_021285188.1:0-6597 GCF_002162155.2 Triticum dicoccoides
TGTGTGCATGATATGCTCCTGAGCTCTACATGTGTTTTGTTATATGTCATGCCATCTTTACAGAGGTGCTTACCATGTATTTTTGTGACATGTGTGGTGACTAGCACAAGCTTGCAAAGTAGTGCATTCGTTAATGCTGATTTCAGGGACTTAGAATTTCACAAAGTCCTTGATCTGTTTTTATCAATATGCCATATATTCATGTTATTTCCTATTGATCCGTGCCTCTTTTGAGGATGATCAGTAAAGATGATTTGTTATTATTGTGGTGCTCTATCCATCCATGTCTTTGTTTGCATTTATGGAGCACCCTAGCTTGAGTCAATCGAGCTCTACTTTTGCTATTTCGTGAATCCTAGCAGATTGTCTACTTGTTAGCGATTTTGCCGAGGATGTTGTTGTTGATCCGTGCATGCTATGTTGTTGTTCTTGCCATGTCTAGCTTATATAATATGTATTATTGATGGGTGTATGCTTAGTTTGTCATTCCTTGCTCCGTAGTGAGTGCATCGAGCTCGTGAACATGCCTACTCGTTAACAGATTTGTATGCTCCAGTTTTTCACTAAGTCTGTAAGCTGATTATGTTTTTGCCATGTTCACATGCTTGCAATTGAATTTTCTGATACCTTTTGGCTCAAGGTCACTAAGGGACTTTTGTTAAGTGCTTTGAGTAGCTTCATGTCATGCCTTGCTTTGCCATGTTAAGTTCCTATATCATATAGTTTTCTTGCTCCAAAGTGTGCTACCTGATCTGAAATTCCAGACTTGTGTTAATTTCACTAAGTCTGAAACTTGTTATCGTTTGCATTTTTGACATGCTTGTTTGAACCTTTTAATGGATGAATTGGCCGTAGCTCAGTGTTCATCGTTTGTCAAGCATCATGAGTGGATCTCGGCCATGTATTTTGTTGTCTTGTTTGAGTGCTGTAGCATAATTATCTTGATGCATTTAGATGGCTACTTGCTGTTATCGCAGACCGGTGCCATATTTGTTTTGTTTGCCATTTCCAAACCGTGCATCTGATTCCGGTGATCTTTATATCGATTTCAACTGAAATCGCCTCACCTTTCCAGTGGCACTCTTGGATTTCCAAGTTGAGGCCAGGTTCAATCATTCCTTGTCAAATCTTGCATATGCATCACATATCGCATCCCGCATAGCATACCATGTTTGCATCATGTTGTTTGAGCTTTGCACGTGGTTGATTGTGTTCTTTTTGCTTGTTTTTCTTGTTTGGGTAGAGCTGGGAGACGAGTTCGCTAACAAGGAGCCCGTTGAGTTTGCTTACGAGGATCAAGTCAACTCTGACAACTTTGCAGGCAAGATGATCATACCCTCGAAATCACTTCTATCTTTGCTTGCTAGATGCTCGCTCTTTTGCTATGCCTATGCTACGATGCCTACCACTTGCTTATCATGCCTCCCAAATTTCCATGTCAAACCTCTAACCCACCATGTCCTAGCAAACCCTTGATTGGCTAAGTTACCGCTTTGCTCAGCCCCTCTTACAGCGTTGCTAGTTGCAGGTGAAGATTGGAGATCGTTCCTTGTTGGAACATTGTTTATTGTTGGGATATCACTATATTATCTTGTTATCTTAATGCATATATATACTTGGTAAAGGGTGGAAGGCTCGGCCTTTTGCCTAGTGTTTTGTTCCACTCTTGCCCATTAGTGACTTGTCAGGGCAGTGGATTTTAGTTTGTACGATCATGCTGCATCCACCTAAAGTTACGAAAGTTCTTATGTAAACTTCCTAGTAATTCCCTCTTCCTAGGTGCAGCATTACTCCTAACATTTGTAATATTAGTTTGAAACTTGTAATATTGCCGTGTCCTATTCCTGCCTTTTCAAAATCCTGCGAATCAAACATGTCCTGAGTTGGTGATGTTGTGCCTCCCATCTTTCACCAATAGCCGTTGGATCTAGATCTGACGCATACAAACCAAGCTTCTCCATTTTTGCAAAAAGATGCCCGCACTTGTTCCCTATTTACAAACAACTCCTTGTCTCTCACAATTAGACTTATCTCCTCCCCACCACATCTAGAAGGCCGTGGAAAAATCTGGCGCGATGGCCGCTGCCGGAGCCGTCCACCCCCAATCTTGGTGTTCCGTGCAATGCACGGGCATCTACGCACGGGAAATTATGTCGAACAGGGCTAGTTGTAAGCAGGCTAGCTCTACAGCCATGATGATAGTGACTGCAGACGGTGAGGCTGACTATGGTATGCCGAACACGACGCCTATACTCAGGTGTCATCTCCGGCGCAGGGTCTTGTCACTTCACTGTGAGGAGGAGCACGTAATAACTTGACCAACGGGTAGTACAGTGCTAGTACTCCTACTACTACATTGGTAGTACTACTACTAGTACTAGTAGCACCACCGTCTGGATTTAGGAGTACTACCACGTCCATCTGGATTTTAGTATTTGACTAGCAATATCTAGTAATGCATGTCACAAAAAATGTACTACTCCCTCTGTAAATAAATACATGGTGTTTTATTCCTATCGGCGAGAGAACTTAATGTTTTTTTGCTAACTAGAGTACTACTAATAGGATTACATGCAATGAACTAAACACTGCATGTCATGTTTCGTAGTCTCAAGTCATTGAAAGCATGCACGGCCCACATCTCTCATTGGTTGATATGTCATGAAATAAGAAACAAGGAGGGAGTTAATGCACCGTGCCTAAGTATTTTGGGATTATTTGGTTTTCGTAAGGTGACTTACACAACATTTTTGTTTACATGCATTAACATTTTATTAGTTAAATCAAAGGTCAAAACTTTGTGCAAAATGCAAAGGGGGCCAATAAACCAGTAAACATCAAACTTCTCTCGTTTGGCCCCAACTAGAGGTCCGGTGAGATGACTATACTGCACCGGCACGGAGGGGGACGCATCTTCATTGACTTACGGCAACTGCCTTTGGGTGAATGACACGTGGGCCCAGGGGGTGGCTGGCCCACCTATCATACAACCAAAGGCAGGTGCAGTAGAGGGCCGAGGAGTAGTACGAAATCCTACGCACCTACACACGCTAACCAAGGGCAAGAGTGATCACTCGAATCGCAAGATCAGTTGACTAGAAGCTAAGCTAGACCCATGGAGGCGATGAGCGCGAGCATCAGCCGGCTGTGCCAGATGCTCCACGACGCCGGCCTACGGCCCGGCACCAAGGAATGTCTCCAAGTAGTATTGCTTGAGGCTGCCAGGGCGAGGGGCCGCTTGGACGACAGCTTTGTCTCCTTGTTCGACGAGGTCCTCGTCGGTTTCCTCGACAAGTTCACCGTCGTCAAGAAGCTTGTAGAAGACTTTGACGTAAGCCTCCAGCCGACGCGCCCAGGCTCTGCGATGCCCGCCACCCTCAACGGCCACTATGGTGACAACCTCTTCGATGCACTGGTGGCCCTACGACTGCCCGCCGTCGCACCGGAAAATGTCCACCTCGAGGTCGCGCTCGCTACGCAGCGCCTGGCGCAGCAAGACACCATCAACATAATCACCCATGTCTACGCGCAAATCGTCCACAAGGACTACTACATGCAAGAGGAGGACGATAGGACGCTGGCCTTCTTGGACCGCAGGGCAACCTTGGACGGCACTGTTCAGAAGCACGTTGAGCCCGCCGCTAACGCCGCTGCTCCTCACACATCGGTTGGTGACCCGGCGCACTAGGGTGTGAGGATGTCGTTGAACGTTGATGGATCTGTATGTATTTTTATCTTTCCGTCAAATCCATGTAGTAGTATATGATACTACAGTAATTATCTTACCTTTCGCATCAACTTCATAATTTCCGTACGTACTCCATGCATGAACGGCGCCAGAACCAAACTTCTCATTACTCTAGGCAAAATCGTTATTTTCTATCTATCGGTCGCGCCATGGAGCAGAACCAAATTTTACAAGTTACGACTTCAAAAGGAAAAGCCTGTTGTGTTCGCGTCGCACCCCCACACGGTTGGTCCGGCACGCCGCTCAAGTGAGAATGCGTGCGGTGTTGCATTTTTCACTTACAAGTGGGACCGCAGTTGAGCAAACCGACTATCGGCAAACCGCACGATGGCTGAGAAAACAGGAGGGAGAAGAGATGGTTGTAGCATGGACTCCAAGAAAATTGGTGTAGGATGGGACTCGTGTGGGTGGCGTGTGTCGTACAGCTAGACGTGAATGCTAGTTATGGCCCATGCCACCCCACTATATCGAGCTTATATGGAGGTACGTAGAACAAATTTCCTGCAGTCCATGCTCAGCCCTCCTCTATCTCTCTTCTCAGCCAATGATACGTCCATTTTGCATCATGCTTTTATATCGATATTTATTGCATTATGGCCTGTTACTTCACATTATGTCACAATACGTATGGCTATTCTCTCTTATTTTACAAGGTTTACATAAGGAGGGAGAATGCCGGCAGCTGGAATTCTGGGCTGGAAAAGGAGCAAATATTATAGACCTATTCTGCAAAACTCCAAAAGTCCTGAAACTCCACGGAATATCTTATAATAAAAAAATAAAAAATCCTTGCCAAAGATGAAGACCAGGGGGCCCACACCCTGTCCACGAGAGTGGGGGGCGCCCCACCTAGGGCGCGCCCCTACCTCATGGGCCCCCTGGTGGCTCTCCGATGCTCATCTTCTGATATATGAAGTCTTTCTTCTAGGAAAAAACAAGAAGTAACCTTTCGGGATGAAACTCCACCGCCACGAGGCAGAACCTTGGCGGAACCAATCTAGGGCTCCGGTAGAACTGTTCTGCCGGGGACACTTCCCTTCGGGAGGGGGAAATCATCGCCATTGTCATCACCAACGCTCCTCTCATCAGGAGAGGGCAATCTCCATCAACATCTTCACTAGCACCATCTCCTCTCAAAACCATAGTTCATCTCTTGTATCCAATTTTTGTCTCCAAGTCCGGGATTGGTACTAGTAGGTTGCTAGTAGTGTTGATTACTCACTGTAGTTGATGCTAGTTGGTTTATTTACTGGAAGATCATATGTTCAGATCCTTTATGAATATTAATACCCCTCTGATTATGAAGATGAATATGCTTTGTGAGTAGTTACGTTTGTTCCTGAGGACATGGGAGAAGTCTTGCTATTATTAGTCATGTGAATTTGGTATTCGTTTGATATTTTGATGAGATGTATGTTTTCTAGCCTCTAGTGGTGTTATGTGAACGTCGACTACATAACACTTCACCATTATTTGGGCCTAGAGGAAGGCATTGGGAAGTAATAAGTAGATGATGGGTTGCTAGAGTGACAGAAGCTTAAACCCTAGTTTATGCATTGTTTCGTAAGGGGGTGATTTGGATCCACTTGGTTCATGCTATGGTTAGGTTTACCTTAATACTTTTGTTGTAGTTGCGGATGCTTGCAATAGTGGTTAATCATAAGTGGGATGCTTGTTCAAGTAAGAACAGCACCCAAGCACCGGTCCACCCACATATCAAATTATCAAAGTACCAAATGCGAATCATATGAACATGATGAAAACTAGCTTGACGATATTCCCATGTGTCCTCGGGAGCGCTTTTCCTTATATAAGAGTTTGTCCAGGCTTGTCCTTTGCTACAAAAGGATTGGGCCACCTTGCTGCACTTTATTTACTTTTGTTACTTGTTGCTCGTTACGAATTATCTTATCACAAAACTATCTGTTACCACTTATTTCAGTACTTGCAGAGAATACCTTGCTGAAAACCGCTTATCATTTCCTTCTGCTCCTCGTTGGGTTCGACACTCTTACTTATTGAAAGGACTACGATAGATCCCCTATACTTGTGGGTCATCAAGACTCTTTTCTGGCGCCGTTGCCAGGGAGTGAAGCGCCTTTGGTAGGCGGAATTTGGTAAGGAGAAATTTATATAGTGTGCTGAAATTTACTGTCACTTGTCACTATGGAAAGTAATCCTCTGAGGGGCTTGTTCGAGGTATCTTCACCCCGACCAGTAGAGAAAAGAGTTGCTCCTCAACCTACTGAACCAATTGAAAATGAAATTCCTTTTGAATTTCCTTCGGGTATGATAGACAAACTGCTAGTTAATCCTTTTACAGGAGATGGAACAAAGCATCCTGATGAGCACTTAATATATGTGGATGAAGTTTGTGGATTATTTAAGCTTGCAGGTATACCCGATGATGTTGCTAAGAAGAAGGTCTTCCCTTTATCTTTGAAGGGAGATGCACTGCCATGGTATAGGCTATGTGATGATACGAGATCATGGAACTATAGAAGATTGAAATTGGAATTTCATCAAAAGTATTACCCTATGCATCTTGTTCATCGTGATCGCAATTATATATATAATTTTTGGCCTCACGAAGGAGAAAGCATCACTCAAGCTTGGGGGAGGATTAAATCAATGTTATATTCATGCCCCAATCATGAGCTCCCAAGAGAAACAATTATCCAAAACTTTTATGCTCGGCTTTCTTAAAACAATCGCACCATGCTCGATACTTCTTGTGCTAGCTCTTTTATGATGAAGACTATTGAATTTAACTGGGATTTATTGGATAGAATTAAACGCAACTCTGAAGACTGGAATCTCGACGAAGGTAAGGAGTCAGGTATGACACC
>NW_021285189.1:0-741 GCF_002162155.2 Triticum dicoccoides
TAAAAGAAATGCCACAGTCGGACGTCTGAGCGACATCGCAGAAAGGGCTTTAAAAGAAATGCCACAGTCGGACGTCTGAGCGACATCGCAGAAAGGGCTTTAAAAGAAATGCCACAGTCGGACATCTGAGCGACATCGCAGAAAGGGCTTTAAAAAGAAATGCCACAGTCGGACGTCTGAGCGACATCACATAAAGGGCTTTTATTCACAAGTAAATAATACTCATAATAAACATTCAATTCATGAAAACAAACGGGTTAGTCCATCCACAGGAGTGATCATTTAACCGGACTTAGCACTCATGCGATTCATCGGAGTCTCTGTCATCAAAGCTGACAATTGATTAGGATAAGAAGGAACGAAACTTGACATGGAAGAGATGATTTGGAGGAATATATGACTCTGCAGAGTTTGTACAAAATTTTTCCCACAGTCAACGGATTTCCGTAGTCACGAAGGACTAGTTCCGTTTACGGTATTTCAGAAGAAAACACAGCTAACCGGTACACACCCATCCTACCTCTCGATGCTAGGAATCACCCTAGTCATCGTCCAAGAAAAACTTTTGAGACGGGGAGATCACAATCTCGAATAGCATGGGATCAAATTTATATACGCGCGCTCTAAGGGGTGCCCCCCTCTCGGTCCCAACCGGAAACACCCATGCCCCCTGACCGGATGACTGGCTTTAATCCAGGGCCATGGAACCATCATCACGGCCTCTCCTCTTTGGTGTGTACC
>NW_021285190.1:0-962 GCF_002162155.2 Triticum dicoccoides
ATTATACACTAGAGTTGAACTAGCTCTATAAGCTAGTTAAAATAATTTTACAATAGAGTTGACCTAGCTCTATAGCCTAATACAAATGATTTTACACTAGATTTGAACTAGCTCTATAGCCTAGTACAAATAATTATCCACTAGAGTTGAACTAGCTCTATAAGTTAGTTAAAATAATTTTACAATAGAGTTGACCTAGCTCTATAGCCTAATACAAATGATTTTACACAAGAGTTGAACTAGTTCTATGGCCTATTACAAATGATTTTACACTACAGTTGAACTAGCTCTATTAGCTAGTTAAAATAATTTTACACTAGAGTTGAACTAGCTCTATAGCCTACTACAAATAATTTTACACTAGAGTTGAACTAGCACTATAAGCTAGTTAAAATAATTTTACACTAGAGTTGAACTAGCTCTATAGCCTAGTACAAATAATTATACACTAGAGTTGAACTAGCTCTATAAGCTAGTTAAAATAATTTTACAATAGAGTTGACCTAGCTCTATAGCCTAATACAAATGATTTTACACTAGATTTGAACTAGTTCTATAGCCTATTACAAATGATTTTGCACTAGAGTTGAACTAGCTCCATAAGCTAGTTCAAATAATTTTACTCCAGAGTTGAACTACCTCTATAGCCTACTACAAATAATTTCACACTAGAGTTGAACTAGCACTATAAGCTAGTTCAAATAATTTTACACTAGAGTTGAACTAGCTCTATAAGCTAGTTAAAATAATTTTACAATAGAGTTGACCTAGCTCTATAGCCTAATACAAATGATTTTACACTAGAGTTGAACTAGTTCTATGGCCTATTACAAATGATTTTACACTACAGTTGAACTAGCTCTATAAGCTAGTTAAAATAATTTTACACTAGAGTTCAACTAGCTCTATAGCCTACTACAAATAATTTTACACTAGAGTTGAACTAGCAATATAAGCTAGTT
>NW_021285191.1:0-1097 GCF_002162155.2 Triticum dicoccoides
TCGGGTTCTAGATACCTTCGTTTCCAAGTCTGCACTTGTTGTTTTCCTGACAATAGTAAGATGTCAATCCTATTAACCTTCAGGAATTTTGCTTGAGCATGAAGTGACACATTTCACTGTTTGAGTTTGAAACTATTGTTTTAAAAAACAATAATTATTTAGTAACACTAATATTTCTTGAATAATTAGTTTGACCATTGTTTGACCACAGTTTGACCATAGTTTGACCAGATTTGACCAAAATTGAAATAACTAAAATAATTATTTAGTAACACTAATATTCTAGAATAATTAGTTTGACCATTGTTTGACCACAGTTTGCCCACTGTTTGAATCTTTTTCGATTTTTTCCACTCTAGATCTTAAAAGCCCCGTAATTTTTTTCTATTAGGTTTTTGAGGATTTTGAAAATGTTTAACGGGGAACCCTCTTCCTGGGGGGCTCGCCGTCAACATCACCAGTGTTATCTCGTCTGATCTTATACCGCAATGCACCGCATACCGGGCATGCGTTCAGATCCTTGTATGCACCGTGGTAGAGGATGCAGTCATTAGGGCATGCATGTATCTTCTCCACCTCCAATCCTAGATGGCATACGACCTTCTTTGCTGCGTATGTACTGTCGGGCAATTCGTTATCCTTTGGAAGCTTCTTCTTCAATATTTTCAGTAGCTTCTCAAATCCTTTGTCAGCCACAACATTCTCTGCCTTCCATTGCAGCAATTCCAGTACGGTACCGAGCTTTGTGTTGCCATCTTTGCAATTGGGGTATAACCCTTTTTTGTGATCCTCTAACATGCAATCGAACTTTAGCTTCTCCTTTTGACTTTCGCATTGCGTCCTTGCATCGACAATGACCCGGCGGAGATCATCATCATCGGGCACATCGTCTGGTTCCTCTTGATCTTCAGCAGCTTCACCCGTTGCAGCATCATTGGGCACATCGTCTGGTTCCTCTTGATCTTCACCAGCTCCCCCCGCTGCAGCATCACCGTATTCAGGGGGCACATAGTTGTCATCGTACTCTTCTTCTCCGCCGTCTTCCATCATAACCCCTATTTCTTCGTGCCTCGTCCAAACATTATAGTGTGGCATGA
>NW_021285192.1:0-553 GCF_002162155.2 Triticum dicoccoides
ACGGGCCAGAATCGGCCAATTTGCGAGTGTTGATGACAGAGACATAAACGCACCCAGGGTTCGTTAATCATGGAAACCACTCCGGGACCCGAAAACAGTGAGTAATAATCCATGAAATGGGCCAGAATCAGCCAACCTGCGAGTGTTGATGACCGACACGTAAACGCACCCCAGGGTTCGGTAATCATGGAAACCACTCCGGGACCCCAAAACAGTGAGCAATAATCCAAGAAACGGGCCAGAATCGGCCAAACTGCGTGTGTTGATGACCGACACATAAACGCACCCTAGGATTAGCTAATCGTGGAAATCACTCTTGGACCCCAAAACAGTGAGTAATAGTCCATGAAACGGGCCAGAATCGGCAAAAACAGCCAGTGTTGATGACCGACACGTAACCGCACCTTGGGGTTCAACAACTATGGAAATTGCTTCGGGACCCCAAAACTGTGAGTAATAATCCAAGAAACGGGCCAGAATCGGCCAAACCGCGAGTGTTGATGACTGACACGTAAACGCACCCAGGGTTCGTTAATCGTTGGAATCACTCTGG
>NW_021285193.1:0-2614 GCF_002162155.2 Triticum dicoccoides
GGCAAAGGGAAGAAGAAGGGGAACTTCAAGAAGAACAGCAAGCAAGTTGCTGCTCAGGAGAAGAAACCCAAGTCTAGACCTAAGCCTGAAACTGAGTGCTTCTACTGCAAGCAGACTGGTCACTAGAAGCGGAACTGCGCCAAGTATTTGGCGGATAAGAAGGATGGCAAGGTGAACAAAGGTATATGTGATATACATGTTATTGATGTGTACCTTAATAATGCTCGCAGTAGCACCTGGGTATTTGATACTGAATCTGTTGCTAATATTTGCAACTCGAAACAGGGACTACGGATTAAGCGAAGATTGGCTAAGGACAAGGTGACGATGCGCGTGGGAAATGGTTTCAAAGTCGATGTGATCGCGGTCGGCACACTACCTCTATATCTACCTTCGGGATTAGTTTTAGACCTAAATAATTTTTATTTGGTGCCAGCGTTAAGCATGAACATTATATCTGGATCTTGTTTGATGCGAGACGGTTATTCATTTAAATCAGAGAATAATGGTTGTTCTATTTATATGAGTAATATCTTTTATGGACATGCACCCTTGAAGAGTGGTCTATTCTTATTGAATCTCGATAGTAGTGACACACATATTCATAATGTTGAAGCCAAAAGATGCAGAGTTGATAATGATAGTGCAACTTATTTGTGGCACTGCCGTTTAGGTCATATCAGTGTAAAGCGCATGAAGAAACTCCATACTGATGGACTTTTGGAACCACTTGATTATGAATCACTTGGTACTTGCGAACCATGCCTTATGGGCAAGATGACCAAAACGCCGTTCTCCGGAACTATGGAGAGAGCAACAGATTTGTTGGAAATCATACATACAGATGTATGTGGTCCGATGAATGTTGAAGCTCGTGGCGGATATCGTTATTTTCTCACCTTCACAGATGACTTAAGCAGATATGGGTATATCTACTTAATGAAACATAAGTCTGAAACATTTGAAAAGTTCAAAAAATTTCAGAGTGAAGTTGAAAATCATTGTAACAAGAAAATAAAGTTTCTACGATCTGATCGTGGAGGAGAATATTTGAGTTACGAGTTTGGTGTACATTTGAAACAATGCGGAATAGTTTCGCAACTCACGCCACCCGGAACACCACATGGTGTGTCCGAACGTCGTAATCGTACTTTACTTGATATGGTGCGATCTATGATGTCTCTTACTGATTTACCACTATCATTTTGGGGTTATGCTTTAGAGAAGGCTGCATTCACGTTAAATAGGGCACCATCGAAATCCGTTGAGACGACGCCTTATGAACTATGGTTTGGCAAGAAACTAAAGTTGTCGTTTCTTAAAGTTTGGGGCTGCGATGCTTATGTGAAAAAGCTTCAACCTGATAAGCTCGAACCCAAATCGGAGAAATGTGTCTTCATAGGATATCCAAAGGAGACTATTGGATACACCTTCTATCACAGATCCGATGAATGAAAGATATTCCTGTTGTTTCTGTGCCTATTAGTACTTCGCTCTGACCACATGGCAAGACTTTTGTTGCTAAATTCGGAAACTTTCTAGAGAAGGAGTTTCTCTCGAAAGAAGTGAGTGGGAGGAAAGTAGAACTTGATGAGGTAACTGTACCTGCTCCCTTATTAGAAAGTAGTACATCACAGAAACCGGTTTCTGTGACACCTACACCAGTTAGTGAGGAAGTTAATGATGATGATCATGAAACTTTAGTTCAAGTTGTTACTGAACCTCGTAGATTAACCAGTGTTTGATCCGCACCAGAGTGGTACGGTAATCCTGTTCTGGAAGTCATGCTACTAGATCATGATGAACCTACGAACTATGAAGAAGCGATGGTGAGCCCAGATTCCGCAAAATGGCTTGAAGCCATGAAATCTGAGATGGGATCCATGTATGAGAACAAAGTGTGGACTTTGGTTGACTTGCCGGATGATCGGCAAGCAATTGAGAATAAATGGATCTTCAAGAAGAAGACTGACGATGAAGGTAATGTTACTGTCTACAAAGCTCGACTTGTCGCAAAAGGTTTTCGACAAGTTCAAGGGATTGACTACAATGAGACCTTCTCACCCGTAGCGATGCTTAAGTCTGTCCGAATCATGTTAGCAATTGTCGCATTTTATGATTATGAAATTTGGCAGATGGATGTTAAAACTGCATTCCTGAATGGATTTCTGGAAGAAGAGTTGTATATGATGCAACCGGAAGGTTTTGTCGATCCAAAGGGAGCTAACAAAGTGTGCAAGCTCCAGCGATCCATTTATGGACTGGTGCAAGCCTCTCGGAGTTGGAATAAACACTTTTATAGTGTGATCAAAGCATTTGGTTTTGTACAGACTTTTGGAGAAGCCTGTATTTACAAGAAAGTGAGTGGGAGCTCTGTAGCATTTCTGATATTATATGTAGATGACATATTACTGATTGGAAATGATATAGAATTTCTGGATAGCATAAAAGGATACTTGAATAAGAGTTTTTCAATGAAAGACCTCGGTGAAGCTGCTTACATATTGGGCATTAAGATCTATAGAGATAGATCAAGACACTTAATTGGACTTTCACAAAGCACATACCTTGACAAAGTTTTGAAGAAGTTCAAAATGGATCAAGCAAAGAAAGG
>NW_021285194.1:0-1932 GCF_002162155.2 Triticum dicoccoides
CATATCACTTTGCGGCCTCACGCACGGTATTCCCACGGGTGTCGCCTTACCTTTGCCCGGGACCGTTTGCGCCTTTTGGCTCACGTATATGATAGTGTCGCTAGCATCCATATGACAAGGAGCCCGGGCTGACATGACTAGTCGTAAACCCAAAGTGGCACAGACTTACAGGGACAGGCATCCATGACCCAGCTTCGAACGTGTCGGTCATCAGCAAGTGGGTCCGGGCTGTAGCACTGGGCTAGCAGGACTCCGGTAAACCGGGCTGTAGCGGGCTAACAGGACTCCGGTACTCAATGCGTGACATTTCCCCGAAGGGACAGACACAGGAACGAAGAAGGACACATGCCGGCCAGCCTAAGTGTTCCAGAGAAGTAGCAAGCTACCATGGCTCAGCGGTAACACTAGGAGACATTTCCCGGTAAGAGAGGCTACTAAAGATAAACAACTAGATAGTCAGATCCCACACATACCAAGCATTTCAATCATACACACAATATGCTCGATATGTGCAAATACAAGCAAGCATCACAACATGACTCTACGACACAAGTACTTTATTTAAAGCTCAGGGAGCCATACATAACATACACAAAGGTACGGGTCCCACGACCCAGCATTCAAGTCATACAGTCATACAAACCAGCAGCGGAAGTAACTTGTCTGAGTACAGACAACTAGTAAAATAAAGGAGGCTTGGAAAGCCTAGCTATACTACATGGTCCTTCACAAGCTTAGGATCACCACCTGGGCCTTTAGCCTACTCGTTGGTGTCAACGTCTACGTAGAACCCATCAGAAGGGGTTGCAGCGTCTTCTGTAAAATGTAAATTATAGCAACATGAGTACAAAGGTACTCAGCAAGACTTACATCAGATCCTACATACATGCATATTATCAAGAAGGGTTGGTGGAGTTATTGCAGCAAGCCAGCTTTGACTCTTGGCTAGGCTAACCTACGAGACTCCAACTTGAAATGGTTTTGCGTACACGAGTCCACTACTCACCACTTCAATACACTACCGAGGATCCGCCTCCGTCTTCCTACGGAAGAGCCATCCTCGGCACTCACACTTATCTTGAGGCCTTTAATAGTTTCCATTTACTTGTCTATGAACTGTATAGGCAACCAAGTAGTCCTTTACCGCGGACGCGGCTATTCGAATAGATCATGTTAACCCTGCAGGGGTGTACTTCTTCATACACGCTCTCACCACTTACCGTCGTTTACACGACATGTACTCGGCAACCTTCAAGCGGAAGCCCAACGTGGGTGTCGGCCACGACCTACCTAATCACCTAAGTCTCCAGTCCAGGTTTATCGCCTATCCAGGTTCCATCCGCAAGGAGTCCGGCCGAGGTTTCCCATACGGCCCCGAACGATGTGAACAGGGTTCCCGAGATACCTAACGGGTATTCGGTACACCGTGCCACGTACCTACCGCATCACAGCCCACCCCTACGATCAGCGCTGTCCACGGCCTCCAGTAGGCTACAAACACCAGAAACTACTTGCAACTCCTGGAAGGAGAACTAGGGTGAATAAGAAGCCGAGAGGGTCCATTGGTTTCGGGCCCAATGCATGGTAGTAGCTGATTCTTTAGATCACACATACAGATCTCAGTGCTTAAGGTCGGCTTCAATGAAACAACCCACCATGTACTCCTACATGGCCTCTCATCGATACCTTTACCAAATCGTGTTCACCACACCACTCTCATTACCGACATAATCATTTCACTCTAGCCCATCACCCAGATGAACCAGACCTGACACGACTCTAAGCATAGCAGGCATAGCAAGGTAGGAACAACACATACATATGGCTCAATCAACTCCTACACATGCTAGTGGGTTTCATCTAGTTACTGTGGCAATGACAGGTCATGCAGAGGAAATGGGTTCAACTACCGTAACACACAGCAGTTTGAAA
>NW_021285195.1:0-1754 GCF_002162155.2 Triticum dicoccoides
ACTCGTCTCTCCTTTAGCACCGCTTTCCACCCTCAGTCGAGTGGTCAAGTGGAACGCGTCAACCAAATTCTAGAAGACATGCTTCGAGCCTCTGTTATCTCATTCGGGATGGACTGGGAGAAGTGCCTTCCATTTGCCGAATTCGCTTACAACAACAGCTATCAATCTAGCTTGGGTAAAGCCCCTTTTGAAGTTCTCTATGGACGACGGTGTCGAACACCCCTTAACTGGTCAGAGACCGGGGAAAGACAATTCTTTGGCCCGGATATGATTCAGGAAGCAGAAGAACAAGTTCGTATCGTCCGTGAAAAGTTGAAAACAGCCCAATCTCGTCAAAAGAGTCAATATGACCGAAAACATAAGGCTATGACTTTCGAGGTTGACGAGAAGGCTTATCTTCGGGTCACCCCTTTGAAGGGAACCCATCGTTTCGGTATCAAAGGCAAATTGGCTCCTCGTTACATTGGACCTTTTCGCATTCTCGCCAAACGAGGAGAAGTTGCCTACCAGTTGGAACTACCTCCGCACCTCTCCAGAGTCCACGATGTCTTCCACGTTTCCCAACTCAGGCGTTGCTTCTCGGATCCTATCCGTGAAGTGGACCACGAAACGCTTGATCTCCAAGATAATCTTACATATCGAGAGTACCCCATTCGTATCCTCGATCAGGCCGAACGTACCACCCGACGTCATAATATCAAGTTTCTCAAAGTTCAATGGTCGCACCATTCGGAGGATGAAGCAACCTGGGAAAGGGAGGATCGTCTTCGACTTGAGTATCCTGCCTTCTTCCCGGAGGAACCCAAATCTCGGGACGAGATTCTTTTGAGTGGGGGTGAGTTGTCACACCCTAGCTAGTCATGCATTAGAGTGTTGCATCATGTTTACTCTTTCATCAGAAACTTGAAATGGGGATCTGTGAAACCCTCAGAATCATTTTGAAAATGACCCAAATAAAAATTTCTCCAAAAGGGTCCAAGAAAATGCTCATGTTGCTCTCTGAAAATATTGGACAAAGATAAAAATCAAACCAATATTTTCAAGAGCTCATAGGTATTTATTTTGGGCATTTGGAATTAATGCATAAATATTTGTATTGGAAATATATTAATTATATATATTAATATATGTCCAAATATTATGCCAATTATAAAGGAGCTCTGGAATAATATATCTAGCTCCTGCAAAAATTGGCATAAGTTAAATAAATGATTTAATATATTATTTAAATCAAAACAAATGTCAGAAATTAGAAAACAGAAAAATAAATAACAGGAGGAGCTTACCTGGGCTCCTCCCTGTGCGGCCCAGCCAGCTGGCCGGCCCAGCAAGCCAGCCCAGCCCACCACCGCCGTCGTCCTCCTGGCGCCAGTCGGCCAGGCGTGTGGCCGGCGCGCGTGCACGGCCGGAGCGCCACGCCACCAGCTCGTCTGCCTGCCTCCCCCGTCAGCGTGACGCCGCGGCGCTTCTTCTCGGTGCCGCCCCAATCCCTTGGCCTTATCCCCCCCTCTCTCCCGTGCTGCTCCCTCTCTCTCTCTCACGGCCGAACACCACCATCGCCGCCGTTCGCCATAGCAGCCGTCACCGGCCACCCCTCGCTCCCCCGACTAGCTCAGGAGCTCCGCCTCGACCCCCTCTTCCTCCCCACCGCTCCACGGGTCTCCGGAAGCCCTGCATCGCCGCCTACGTCGCCGTTCCCCTCCTCGGCCACCGGAGGTCATCGCCGTCGATTCGCTGCACTCCGGCCGCCCCCG
>NW_021285196.1:0-1237 GCF_002162155.2 Triticum dicoccoides
TTAGGATCGACAAAACCTTCCGGCTACATCATATACAATTCTTCCTTAAGGAAACCATTAAGGAATGCCGTTTTGACGTCCATTTGCCATATTTCGTAATCATAGAATGCGGCAATTGCTAACATGATTCGGACGGACTTCAGCTTCGCTACCGGTGAGAAAGTCTCATCGTAGTCAACCCCTTGAACTTGTCGATAACCCTTAGCGACAAGCCGAGCTTTATAGATGGTCACATTACCATCCGCGTCTGTCTTCTTCTTAAAGATCCATTTATTTTCTATGGCTCGCCGTTCAACGGGCAAGTCAGTCAAAGTCCATACTTCGTTTTCATACATGGATCCTATCTCGGATTTCATGGCTTCTAGCCATTTGTCGGAATCCGGGCCCGCCATCGCTTCTTCATAGTTCGAAGGTTCACCGTTGTCTAACAACATGATTTCCAAGACAGGGTTGCCGTACCACTCTGGTGCGGAACGTGTCCTTGTGTCCACTAGTAGGACTCCTCCCCCTTGGAAACCCTAGGCGCATGGGCCTTGTGGGGCTGGTGCCCTTGGCCCAAGCAGGCCAAGGCGCACCCCCTACAGCCCATGTGGCCCCCGGGGATGGGTGGCCCCACCCGGTGGGCCCCCGGGACCCCTCCGGTGGTCCCGGTACAATACCGATAACCCCGAAACTTGTCCCGATGCCCGAAACAGGACTTCCCATATATAAATCTTTACCTCCGGACCATTCCGGAACTCCTCGTGACGTCCGGGATCTCATACGGGACTCCGAACAACATTCGGGTTACTGCATATACATATCCCTACAACCCTAGCGTAACCGAACCTTAAGTGTGTAGACCCTACGGGTTCGGGAGACAAGCAGACATGACCGAGACGACTCTCTGGTCAATAACCAACAGCGGGATCTGGATACCCATGTTGGCTCCCACATGCTCCACGATGATCTCATCGGATGAACCATGATGTCGAGGATTCTATCAACCCCGTACGCTATTCCCTTTGTCTATCGATATGTTACTTGCCCGAGATTCGATCGTCGGTATCCCAATACCTCGTTCAATCTCGTTACCGGCAAGTCACTTTACTCGTACCGTAATGCATGATCCCGTGACCAGACACTTGGTCACTCTGAGCTCATTATGATGATGCATTACCGAGTGGGCCCAGTGATACCTCTCCGTCATACGGAGTGACAAATCCCAGTCTTGATCCATGTCACCCAACAGACACTT
>NW_021285197.1:0-2063 GCF_002162155.2 Triticum dicoccoides
CCAGCAGTCGTGGAACACCAGCCGGATGAGGGCGGCGCCGACGCCAGGGTTGCTCTTGATGGCATTCTCTACTTCTGTCCTCACGGTGCCCTCCACGTCCACATCGGCGGCCGTTGTGCCTCCGGCAGAACAGGCCAGCAACAGGCACAGAGACAACAAGGCGGCGCCGGTATTAACCTTGGCCATCTTAATTTGATGCCTCTGCTAGCTAGTTTGCTAAGATAAACTGCTGCTGTGGTCTGTGTGCTTAGGTAGCTTAAGGTGGAGGGGTATATATAGGATCACAGCGCACCAACGATCATGGATAATATATCTCCTATGCTTAGCTTGCATCCATGTGCAACGGTTACGTTAGCAGCCGCTGCCATGTTGGAGGAAACTAACTGAGTCGAATATATATCTGCGTTGCCTATTAGAGTACTACTATGTGATATTTATACAACTGGAGGAGGCATTGGGCTAGTTAGGTATCACAACTTGTCTGACTCTGACATATCCAAACTTAGTTTAGGTCATCATACATACACAGACGATTTTATTATTTAAAAGGTTTACAACACTTTTTTGTTGGCTACAAAACCATATATTTTTTGGTCTCCGTAAAATTAGGAATTTATTTATCAATGAAAAAGTGTGTACGATGGTTATATCTCAACGACCCCACACAAAATAAATCAATACATTTCCTAAGCTTCCAGGAATTGAGAGCTGCTGGTGCATCGGGGCTTTAGCCGAAGCTCATGGACCCCATCTACCGGTTTAAGGTACGAGTGCTTTGGTGCAATTGTTTGAGTCGGTTTCTTCTTGTAATACGACATGTGTGCAAGCGACGAAGAGTCACATCACCCGTGCCCTCAACCCCTCCTTCTCGCTTGGAGCCCCTCTCTCGCCAAATGTGGCCCTCGATCAGCAACAATGGCCTTTGTCAAGGTATGTATGCTTATCTATTTTTAACCCTGTTCAGTGTGTTATAATTTTTTATTGTTTTATTTGTTCAGTGTGTTATAATTTTTTATTAATACGCTAAAAGACAATCCATCTTCATGACCCGCGCATGTGATCTGTTCCAGACTAGAATCTCTGGTATCAATTTGCTCTGACTTTAATTATCAGCTTGTTGCTACCAGCTTATAGAGCCAGCCAATAGTTTGCACTTATATGCTATTACCGTCGGTCATTCCATGTCAACTGATGTTTAAGTTTTATCAACTGCCATCTTCAATGATGTTTAACCCCTGTTATTTTTATCAAGAAGTCACCCGATTCACTTCAAGGCATGCGAGCCAACTCTTGTTGTCTCGATCTGGCCTTCTTATTCTAAGTTTGATTCGGCCCGGCCGGCGACACCATGCATGCATGCATGCATGCATGCATGACACCAAGCAACGACTGTATTGACAGACTGGCTTTGCGAGGCTTCTGCCTCCAAGTCAACACCTCTGATTAGCAAGCAGCCAAACCTTGTTGTTTGCCTTGCTTCTTGAGGCTGTCCATAGTGGTAATATCATAGTCGGTATCATGCACTCGGCAATAGCAAACACGCTGATGCGGCAACGATTTAAACAAGAGAGGGGAGGAGGGGGGGTAGAGTAACATAGGTAGATATCGCGGACTAAGGCATAGCCTAGTGGTGGGAAGGGGTTGATGCCTTCCCACCCACCCAGGTTCAAGGCATGATACTTGCAATTTGGGTTTGTTGCACCAATTATACTGTAGGGGGTTCCCTTACAGTCTTTCTTTCAAAAAAACATAGGTAGATACCGTAACATAATTAATACTTTACTACTTTGTGTCATGCGTGTCAATAATAAATAAGATCATATATGATACTACTCTATGGTACCATACACTACAAATGTAGTATCATACACTAGTATTATATGCATGATAGTAGTATATGATACTCTCCACTATGAGTAGGCTAATGCATATACCCTGCGGCTTCGTGACAGCGTGCGCCAAAAATGAAGTGCGGGTCAATGGAGATCGGAAAGAGGATCCCGGCTCGTGGCGGTGCATTAGTCGTCTCGGCGTGTTCTGGCTCTGGCTCTGTCTCTGCTGCG
>NW_021285198.1:0-1342 GCF_002162155.2 Triticum dicoccoides
GATGGAATAAAGAAGCAGTTTCTGTATCTACCATGTCATACGGATGATCATCTTGCATTTCGAGTTATTCCTTACCTTATGTATCCTATGTCGGAATTTTACCATCCTGACTAAATCATTGTCTTGTCTACCTAGGATGGTCAACACGCGCGCTAATCCTGCTTCCCAAGAGCAGGCCGAAGGCAGTGAAGCCAGGAATGAAAATCTGCCTCATCCTCCTTCACTAGCCGAGGTGATGATGGAAGCTGAGAGAAACAAGCGGGAGACAAACCGTTTGTTGGAGCGTATAGAACAGAATACAGCACACCATCAGAGGGCTAACGTGGTGTCACTCAGTGATTTTATCAAATTGCATCCACCCACGTTCCACCACTCCGTCGAGCCTCTCGACGCTGATGACTGGCTTCGCAGTATCTCTCACAAGCTGCGTTCCGTGTTGGTAGCGGAGGATGACAAGGTCACCTTCGCCGCATATCATCTTGAAGGCCCCGCCAGTCTATGGTGGGAGAATTATGGAGCCATGCGCCCAGCGGGCCATGTCACCACTTGGGCTGAGTTCAGTGAGGCTTTCCGTGAACATCACATTCCGGAGGGTCTCATGGACCGTAAACGTGAAGAATTTTGCAGTTTCACCCAAGGCCGACTTTCTGTGGATGCCTATAGCAGAGAGTTTGGTAATCTCTCACGATATGCAACTGAGGAAGTTTCTACTGACGCCAAGAAGCAAGCAAGGTTCCGAAAGGGCCTTAGCCCTGAGCTTCGCCGCGACCTCCGTCTGCATGAGTGCACATCTTTTTCGAAACTTGTCAACAAAGCCATCAGTGCTGAAACTGGTCAGACTGATTATGATGCAACACGCAAGCATGGACGTGATATGGGTTCCTCATCCGGTGCTGGTCCTCAGAAACGCCGCGTGTGGGCACCCAATACCGCCCTGCCACCCAGGTTCACACCGAGGCCATCTTTCCAGGCGCCTCGCCCTGTTCAACAGTCTGCACCGGCCAAGCCCTATGGGGGTCCATCCAATAATGCTCCTCCACGTACCAGTTCCGTGACTTGTTTCAAGTGTGGGGAATCTGGTCATTATATGCGCGAGTGTCCCCAGACCAACCCCAATCAATCTGCTAAAGCTGTTGGCCGTGGCAAGCCGACAGGGAAGGTGTTCCATGCCAAACCGGTCACCGCTTCACGTGGCCATGTCAACTGTATCTCTGCCGAAGAAGCTCAAGAGGACCCCAACGTCGTTCTCGGTACGCTTCTTGTTAATTGCCACCCGGCATCCGTTCTTTTCGATACAGGAGCCTCTCATTCTTTTATATCTGAAAGTTATGCCCGTTTGCAT
>NW_021285199.1:0-1195 GCF_002162155.2 Triticum dicoccoides
AGGCGACGGACGCCGAGTGAAATGGCCATGCGCAACCCATATAGGAGGGCCTCATATTCTGCCTCATTGTTGGAGGAATCAAAGTGAATCTGGAGCACATATCTGAGCTTATCTCCTCTGGGGGAAACCAGGACAACCCCAGCACCGGAACCATTCAACATCTTAGAGCCATCAAAAAACATGGTCCAATGCTCCGAGTGAACTTCAGTCGGCTGCTGTTGTTCAATCCACTCGGCGAGGAAATCTGCTATCGCCTGGGACTTAATGGCTTTCTTTGCCTCAAACTTGATATCAAGGGGAAGAAGTTCAATCGCCCATTTGGCCACTCGACCAGTTGCATCTCTGTTGTGCAAAATCTCTAATAGTGGAGCGTCGCTGACGACTGTGATGGAATGGTCAGAGAAATAATGAGCAACCTTCTTTGTGGTCATGTATATTCCATACACAAGCTTCTGATAATGAGGATATCTTTGCTTGGATGGAGTCAAGACTTCAGACAAATAATACACTGGGTGCTGAACTTTGAGAGCTTTTCCTTCTTCTTCCCGCTCGACCGTTAGCACAGTACTGACGACTTGTCCTGTGGCTGCGATGTAGAGCAACAGAGGCTCTTTGCTGATTGGAGCAGCAAGCACCGGCTGGGTGGAAAGCAGAGCTTTTAGCTCGGCAAACGCTGCATCAGCTTCTGGAGTCCACTCAAACTTGTCAGCCTTCTTCATCAGTCGGTAAAGAGGCGGTGCCTTTTCACCGAGTCGTGAGATGAATCGACTTAATGCGGCCAAGCATCCAGTAAGCTTCTGGACATCGTGCACTCGCACAGGGCGTTTCATTCGGAGAATAGTGCCAATCTTCTCTGGGTTAGCGTCGATTCCCCGTTCGGAAACGAGAAAACCGAGTAACTTGCCACCAGGAACTCCAAATGTGCACTTTGATGGATTGAGCTTGATATCATACCTTCTGAGGTTGGCAAATGTTTCGGCGAGGTCAGCGAGCAGGTCGGAACCTTTTCGTGACTTGACAACAATATCATCCATATAAGCTTCCACATTCCGACTGATTTGAGTGAGTAGACACTTCTGAATCATTCGCATAAATGTGGCTCCGGCATTCTTGAGGCCGAATGGCATGGTGATATAGCAGAAGCACCCGAATGGAGTGATGAAAGCTGTTTTTACCTCATCGGGCCCGTACAGAC
>NW_021285200.1:0-1191 GCF_002162155.2 Triticum dicoccoides
TGCTTATGTTTGCACTGTATTTATTGTTTCTTCCCCCTCTTCTCTTCGGTAGACTACGAGACCGACGCTGCTGCTGCCCAGTTCGACTACGGAGTTGACGACCCCTCCTTCTTGTCTGAGCAACCAGGCAAGCCCCCCCCTTGATCACCAGATATCGCCTACTCTTCTCTATACTGCTTGCATTAGAGTAGTGTAGCATGTTACTGCTTTCCGTTAATCCTATTCTGATGCATAGCCTGTCATTGCTGCTACAGTCATTGATACCTTACCCGCAATCCTAAATGCTTAGTATAGGATGCTAGTGTTCCATCAGTGGCCCTACACTCTTGTCCGTCTGCCATGCTATACTACTGGGCTGTGATCACTTCGGGAGGTGATCACGGGCATATACTATATACTTTACACTGTTACATTACTCGTGATACTGTTTGGAGATGGGGGCTGAAGGGGCAGGTGGCTCCATCCAGGTAGTGGTGGGCCTGAGTTCCCGACGGCCCCCGACTGTTACTTTGTGGCGGAGCGGCAGGGCAGGTTGAGACCACCTAGGAGACAGGTGGGCCTGGCCCTGTTCGGCGTTCGCGGATACTTAACACGCTTAACGAGATCTTGGTATTTGATCTGAGTCGGCTAGAGCCTATACGCACTAACCATCTACGTGGGAGTAGTTATGGGTATCCCGACGTCGTGGTATCAGCCGAAGCACTTCAGACGTCAGCGACGGAGCGGCGCGCGCCGAATTGGTCTGGAACGCCACTAGGCTAGGTCTGCTTTCGGCCGCCCACGCAACGTGCAGGTGTGCTCAGGGCGATGGGCCCAGACCCCTGCGCGCTTAGGTTTAGACCGGCGTGCTGGCCTCTCTGTTGTGCCTAGGTGGGGCTGCGACGTGTTGATCTTCCGAGGCCGGGCATGACCCAGGAAAGTGTGTCCGGCCAAATGGGATCGAGCGTGTTGGGTTATGTGGTGCACCCCTGCAGGGAAGTTAATCTATTCGAATAGCCGTGATCTTCGGTAACAGGACGACTTGGAGTTGTACCTTGACCTTATGACAACTAGAACCGGATACTTAATAAAACACACCCTTCCAAGTGCCAGATACAACCGGTGGTCGCTCTACCTCAGGGATATGAGGAGGGGATCGCCGGGTAGGATTATGCTATGCGATGCTACTGGAGATGCTACTTGGAGATGCTA
>NW_021285201.1:0-1070 GCF_002162155.2 Triticum dicoccoides
GGCCAGAAGGAAGCATCGCCAAGGGCTATGGAAATGAGGAGGTAATTGAGTTTTGTGTTGACTTTGTTCCTGACCTTAAGCCGATTGGTCTTCCTCGATCGCGGCACGAGGGGAGACTAAGTGGAAAAGGCACGATCGGAAGGAAATCAACGATATGTATGGACGGCCATTCTCTGACTGAAGCACACCACACTGTACTGACCAATTCCAGCTTGGTGGCTCCGTACTTTGAGAAACACAAGAATATTTTACGCTCGGACAACCCGGGGAAGCCTGAATCCTGGATTAGGAAGGCCCACATGGAGACTTTCGGCAGTTGGTTGAGAAAACATTTAATGAATGACAATGATGTTGTAGATCAACTGTACATGTTGGCCAAGACACCATCTTCGACTATAACGACTTTCCAAGGGTACGAGATAAATGGGAATACATTTTACACGATCGCCCAAGATAAAAAGAGCACCAACCAAAATAGTGGTGTCCGCTTTGATGCAGCAACCGAGAATGGGCAAAAGGTCACATATTATGGTTACATAGAGGAGATATGGGAACTTGACTATGGACCCTCCTTTAAGGTCCCTTTGTTCCAGTGCAAATGGTTCAAGCTAACAGGAGGTGGGGTAAAGGTGGACCAGCAATACGGAATGACAATGGTGGATTTCAACAATCTTGGTTACCTTGACGAACCATTCGTCCTAGCGAAAGATGTCGCTCAGGTTTTCTATGTGAAGGACATGAGTAGCAAACCGAGGAAACGGAAAGATAAGAAAACGATCAGTGCATCATGCGATGATCCAAAGCGCCACATTGTTCTTTCAGGGAAAAGAAACATCGTGGGAGTGGAGGACAAGACAGACATGTCAGAAGATTATAATATGTTTGCTGAAATTCCGCCCTTCAAAGTGAACACCGACCCAAGCATTAAGTTAAATGATGAGGATGCTCCATGGATACGGCACAATCGTAAGCAAGCAGGGACACAAGGGAAGAAATGATGTGTAATAATTTATTGTACCAAACTTTGTTGAATGGATCATGTGAATTATATTACCCGTGATGTGTTTGGT
>NW_021285202.1:0-1167 GCF_002162155.2 Triticum dicoccoides
CCCCCCAGGTACCCCGTCCCGTCTAACCCTGACACAGACGACCGCCGGGTCTATCCCTTTGACTTTCGCTGGACGTAGTTTGACCGGTGGACCTTTTCACCTTGTTGTCATAGCCCAGCCATGGCTACACCCCCAACACAGTCCCGGCACAACCCACCACAAGATTCCCTCTGCGTCGGCCCGACATGGCCGTTTTCCCCCTCCGGGGCATGGCGGCATCGACGCCCGTGAGGGGGAGGGGGCCCACCCCGAAGCCGCGTGCCTGCGCCTGCCACCACGTTTCCACAACCGTAGGAGGGCCCACCGCAACACCTGGCGGCATTGCTACCCCCCACAGGTACCCGGCCCGTCCCGTCTAACCTCTCCGTGACACGACGGAAGAAGGCCCATGTGGGGGGCAATCGATATATGTTTTCTGTACATTTAAGTTAATGAAATTAGTATTGAAAAAAATTAAAAAAATAAGAGAAAATACAAAAAATAGGCATTGTTACCCCCCAAGTGCCCCCGTCCCGCCTAACCCTGTAGCGTTTGACCATGGGATCTAGCCCTTTGACTTTGCATGGACGGGCTTTGACCAGTGGACCTCCCCACCCGGTTGTGTTAGGTCAGCCCATAGGAACACTTTGGAGCAACATCCGGGCCAGACCCACAGCAAGATCCCCTCCGTGTAGACCCCACACGTCCGTTTCCCCCTCCAGGTGCCGGCGGCGGCGCCGTCCGTAAGGGGGGGCACATCCCGGAAATGCGTGCCGGGCGGTTGCAACCGCCACAACACTTCTGGACTTGTGAGAGGCCGCCTACGCAAGATTTGGCGGCATGCTAGCCCCCGGAGGCCGCCGGCCACAGCCGTAGACGCGCGAAGGGCAATCCGCGTAGAGGGAATTTTTTGGATACTTCTCCATCACCAAAAATTATGAAAAAATACCATCGTTCCTATAGCACATGTGCCCACGTCGTGCAAAAAAACTCATGATTTTATCGCGCTCCGAGTATTTAGTAATATTGACGCCGCATCGTTACCGCAGAATGTCTACTACCGTGTCATCGCCGTCCATGAGGGGGGGCCACGCACCGGAGACGCGTCCCGCCTCTTCGGACATGCCACCACACCACCCCGCATGTATGAGGGCCCGGTGCGACGCTCCGGTGGCATTGCTACCCCCC
>NW_021285203.1:0-1709 GCF_002162155.2 Triticum dicoccoides
GCTTGCTCGGCGGAGGTCTGCTTCGCGACGTGGAGGTAGTCGTTGTTGTTGTTGTTGGAGAGGTGCGTTAGCTGCAGCGGGTGGTGGTGGTGGAAGACGCGCGAGCAATTCATTAAACTTGTTATCGAGCTTTGTTTCGAACGTCTTCTCAAAGCCAGTGATCTTCTCCATGGCCTCTTCAAAATTGTTCAGCACATCTTGCACCTGTTCAGTCATCATTTGCTGAAACTTATCATGAAGCTCCTTGTTCGATAAATTCTCCCAGTCAATCTCGTCGGCTTGTGATCCTGGCATGGTTAGCAGCAATAGAAACACACAAGAATATGATCCTACAGACTACGAACAAGTGGTGGTGGTGGGTGTCACAAATCCGTCAAGCAAATCTCAAATTCTTACCAGTTCTTACCCAGCAGCAGGCGGTGATCGGCAACCGTTGTAGTCAAAAAACTCTCAAAGCTTGGATAGAGCGATTACCAGGGAGAGTCGATCAAACGCACGACGTAGATGTATGTGGAGCTGGGAAGGCTTATAATATGGTAGCAAAAAGGGTCAGCAATAATCAATTCAGAGATGCAAAGTTGAATAAACGCTCAACGACGGTACTGTGCTGGTCCTAGGCTAGACTGTGCTAGAGACGCGAGCCTAGAACACTAACAAAATCACGGTGCGGCACGTAAACAAGGGAAAAGCACACTCTGGAAAAAAAAAATTCGCTCTTTTTTTTGCGCTCTTTTTTTTTTGCGCTGCTTTTTTTTTGTGAAAAATCACTATAATGGCGAGTGTCTCAAAACTCTTCTTAGCTCAAACTGACAGGATGGGCACGAAATTTTTTTTTGACCAATTTTTTTTTGACTGCCCGGACCCAAAAACTGGAAACGGGTCAAAAAAAACTTCCTATAATGGCACCTGTCTCAAAACACTCAGAAACACCTAAAAATAGGATAGCCAGAAATTTTTTCGAAAAATGCGTTTTCGAAAAATTTTGGGCCTAAACGGAGCGTGGCTACCCGGCTCGTTTTTTTTTCCGAAACCTACTCCGGCAAGGAAACACGAATCGGAATCTAGATGGATCCCGAAAACAAACCTAATAAGCAAAGAACTCGGATTGGTGGTGGATATATGGTGGTGGTATATGGCAGCGGTGGTGGTAGCGGTGGTAGTATATGGATATGGATCGGTGGTGGTATATGGACACGGATTGGTGGTGGTATATGGATACGGATTCGGTGCGGTGGTGGTAGATGGCAGGGGCGATGATGATGGTGTGGCGGCGGAGTGACAACTTATGACCAGAACTCGAAACTCTAAAAGACTAGACTCTAAGACCAGCAACTAGACACGACGATGCAACCGCAAATTCAACAAAGCAAAACCCTAAAAAGATTATGCAAAGGCTCAGATTGGTTCGGATATGATGAACTAACCCTAATTTTTTTTGTGGCTTTTTCGTGGACTGTAGGTATGAAGAACAGACTCGATCTAAACTACGAAAAACTGTAAAATCTCACCGAGCAACCTGGAAATCTGATACCACTTGATAGAGGCGAAGGTGTCCCGTCTTTCGATGAGATGATGGATATCGCTTTCGTGGAAGTCGACTTTGACGATCCGACTACGAACGTGCGAGGACGTCGCGCCTTAGCAATCGCTAAACCAACTCCGAGAGGTTATTGACCACGCCGGAGCACGATCAACCTGACCACGAGGGT
>NW_021285204.1:0-1634 GCF_002162155.2 Triticum dicoccoides
AAGCTCTAGCAGCTTGGTGGTAATGACTTCGGAGAAACATCACTATCTTATCTGGAAGATCAACTCCCACTCGATTCAAGCGATTGTTGCACTCAGACAATCTGAGCACAAGTTCAACAATTGAGCTTTTCTCCCTTAGTTTGCAGGCTAAGAAAATCGTCGGAGGTCTTATACCTCTTGACGTGGGCACGAGCCTGAAATCCCAATTTCAGTCCTTGGAACATCTCATATGTTCTGCGATGTTTCAAAAACGTCTTTGGTGCCTCAATTCTAAGCCGTTTAACTGAACTATCACGTAGTTATCAAAATGTGTATGTCAGATGTTCGCAACATCCACAGACAACGTTCGAGGTTCAGCACACTAAGCGGTGCATTAAGGACATAAGCCTTCTATGAAGCAATGAGGACAATCCTCAGTTTACGGACCTAGTCCGCATAATTGCTACTATCAACTTTCAACTAAATTTTCTCTAGGAACATATCTAAACAGTAGAACTGAAGCGCGAGCTACGACATAATTTGCGAAGACCTTTTGACTATGTTCAGGATAATTAAGTTCATCTTATGAACTCCCACTCAGATAGACATCCCTCTAGTCATCTAAGTGATTACATGATCCGAGTCAACTAGGCCGTGTCTGATCATCACGTGAGACGGACTAGTCATCATCGATGAACATCTTCATGTTGATCGTATCTACCATACGACTCATGCTCGACCTTTCGGTCCTCTGTGTTCCGAGGCCATGTCTGTACACATGCTAGGCTCGTCAAGTCAACCTAAGTGTTTTGCGTGTGTAAATCTGTCTTACACCCGTTGTATGTGAACGTTAGAATCTAACCCCCGATCATCACGTGGTGCTTCGAAACTACGAACTGTCGCAACGGTGCACAGTTGGGGGGAACACTTTCTTGAAATTTTAATGAGAGATCATCTTATTTACTACCATCGTTCTAAGTAAACAAGATGCATAAACATGATAAACATCACATGCGATCAAATAGTAGTGACATGATATGGCCAATATCATATAGCTCCTTTGATCTCCATCTTGGGGCTCCATGATCATCTTGTCACCGGCATGACACCATGATCTCCATCATCGTGTCTCCATGAAGTTGTCACGTCATCTATTACTTCTACTACTACAGCTAACGGTTAGCAATAAAGTAAAGTAATTACATGACGTTTATGTTGACACGCAGGTCATAAATAAATTAAGACAACTCCTATGGCTCCTGCCGGTTGTCATACTCATCGACATGCAAGTCGTGATTCCTATTACAAGAACATGATCAATCTCATACATCACATATATCATTCATCACATCCTTTTTGGCCATATCACATCACATAGCATACCCTGCAAAAACAAGTTAGACGTCCTCTAATTGTTGTTTGCATGTTTTACGTGGCTGCTATGGGTTTCTAGCAAGAACGTTTCTTACCTACGCAAAACCACAACGTGATATGCCAATTGCTATTTACCCTTCATAAGGACCCTTTTCATCGAATCCGTTCCGACTAAAGTGGGAGAGACAGACACCCGCCAGCCACCTTATGCAACTAGTGCATGTCAGTCGGTGGAACCGGTCTCACGTAAGCGTACGTGTAAGGTTGGTCCGGGCCGCTTC
>NW_021285205.1:0-1131 GCF_002162155.2 Triticum dicoccoides
GGGTTTCATCCGACCTAGTTCATCTCCGTGGGCTTGCCCCGTTCTCTTCGTCAAGAAGAAGGATGGTACGGACCGGATGGTTGTAGATTACCGACCTGTCAATTTGGTCACAATCAAGAACAAATATCCGCTTCCCAGGATCAACGACCTGTATGATCAGCTCGCTGGATCCTCAGTCTTCTCCAAGATGGATTTGAGGTTGGGCTACCATCAAATCAAGATCAGAAACGGGGACATTCCTAAAACGGCCTTTGTTACTCGTTATGGCCAATACGAGTACACCGTCATGTCCTTCGGTTTAACCAACGCTCCAGCCACCTTCTCTCGGTTAATGAACTCAATCTTCATGGAGTATTTGGATAAATTCGTCGTGGTTTACCTCGATGATATACTCATCTACTCCAAGAACGAGGAAGAACATGCCGAACATCTAAGGCTAGTGTTGAAGAAACTTCGAGAGCATCGCCTTTATGCCAAATTTTTTAAATGTGAATTCTGGTTGTCAGAAGTGACCTATCTGGGTCATGTAATATCTGGTAAAGGTATTGCTGTTAACCCTGAGCGAGTTCAAGCCGTCCTTAATTGGACTCCACCTGAATCGGTCAAGCAAGTTCGGAGTTTTCTAGGCTTAGCGAGCTATTGTCGTTGCTTTGTCGAGAACTTCTCCAAGGTTGCTAAACCTCTAACCGAACTCCTCAAGAAAGATAACAAGTTCGAGTGGACTCCACAATGTGAGCACAACTTTCAGGAACTGAAAAGACGCCTGACCTCTGCTCCCGTACTGGTACCGCCAGACTTCTCCAAGGACTTTGTTATCTACTGCGACGCCTCGCGACAAGGACTAGGTTGCATTCTCATGCAAGATCGACACGTAATTGCCTACGCTTCACGGCAATTGCACCCACATGAGGAGAATTATCCTACTCATGATCTAGAGCTTGCAGCTGTAGTCTATGCACTTAAAACCTGGCGACATTACCTCCTCGGTAATCGTTGCGAAATATTCACTGATCACCAAAGTTTGAAGTACATCTTCACCCAACCGGATTTGAATCTCAGGCAAAGACGTTGGGTCGAGTTGATCACAGATTTCGACTTAGGAATAACTTACACCCCAGGAAAAGCCAACGT
>NW_021285206.1:0-2304 GCF_002162155.2 Triticum dicoccoides
CTCAGCCTGAAGCCAATGTTGAAGATGAAGACAATGATCAGCAAGAGCAAAATCTTCGTCCAATTCATCCCTGTTTTTCAAATGAAGTACAAATTGAGAAGATAATTGATAGCATCAATGCACTTGGTCCACTCACTCGTTCAAGAGCAACTCAGCTAGAAAATTTCTGTGGGCACTTGCATTTCTCTCCTTATCTGGACCCGAGAAAGTTGTTGAAGCCTTCATGGAACATGAATGGATTCATGCTATGTGTCGGTGTCAAAACCGGCGGATCTCGGGTAGGGGGTCCTGAACTATGCGTCTAGGCCAGATGGTAACAGGAGACAGGGGACACTTTGTTTTACCTAGGTTCGGGCCCTCTCGATGGAGGTAAAACCCTACTCCTGCTTGATTAATATTGATGATATGGGTAGTACAAGAGTAGATCTACCACGAGATCAATGAGGCTAAACCCTAGAAGCTAGCCTATGGTATGATTGTGTATGGAGTTGATTGTCTATCGACTAGCCTGGCCTCGGTTTATATAATGCACCAGAGGCCTAGGATAACAAGAGTCCTAGCCGAATACACCGGTGGGGAGAAGTCCTTGTCTTGATCGCCAAGTCTTGTGGAATCTTCCTTGTATGCGGTAGCCGTCCGAACTGGCCCATGAGTATACGGCCACAGGGGTCCTCGGCCCAATCTAATAGATCGGGAGACGACGTGGTGAGTACCCCCTAGTCCAGGACACCGTCAGTAGCCCCCTGAACCGGTCTTCAAGTTAGGGACGCTCCTCGATTCTTCCGAACTGTTCTTCATCTTCAGTTGCCGGTCTTGAAAACTGATTCAACAAATCTTCTTTATCTTCGATCTTGAGGATCACCGAAATGCATTCGACAAGTTTACACGTCGGGTATCCGAGGAGCCCCTTTAAGTTTCCGGCCTTTATCAATGCCTTGTTTATTTTTATGCCACACCTCGGGTTTGAAGTTGTTCCCGGCAGGCAGGGTCCTCTTGCGTCCGAGCTCCAACGCCGGACTGCATTCGAGGTATCTTTTGCAGCCGAGCACCAATGCCGGACCGCTTCCCAGCTCTAGCGCCGGAATGTATCCGAGCTCCAACGCCGGACTATGTATCCGAGCTCTAACGCCGGACTGTATATCCGAGCTCCAACGCTGAAATATATCCGAGCTCCAACGCCAGATTGTGTCCAGGCTCCAATGCCGGACTATATCCGAGGTGTCATATCACCTTGGTTCAAAAAAGTTGAAGGAGTTTAGCCGAGCTTAATGCCGGAAATGCCCTCTATGGAGCCAGCCACAAGCGCCCGAGCTTTATGCCGGACTGCTTCCGAGGTGGTGCACCACCCCGACTATGGGCCGGTTTTTTGTCAATATTTTTATTGGTGCAATTTATTCTCTGCCGAGATATATAGCTAGTAGCCCTCAAGGTGTGTATCGGTCTAAAACCCGAGATGCACATGAAGGATGACATAAGACCGCTGATCCCAGTAGCCGCTGAGACTCAGGTTGATTTGCAAAATCGGCCTGAGGATCAAGTCCAAGCTCGGCAGAATACTTCGGGTCACTAAAAGCGGCGTGCTCAGTCCTCGAGACTCAGGTTGGGTGCGGCCGACCAACCCGAGGATCAAAATCTCCTCGGAAACTATATTGCACATAAAATTTTCTGCATTGGACAAGCAATGCAGTAGCCCCCGAGACACTGGTCGGGTGGCAACACCAGATCAGGGGATCGATGTGCCCCTTTAATATTTGTAAATAATAAGCCCAAAACCCAGTAGCCCCCGAGCCTTAATGCGGGCACGGGTGGCCGAATTAAGGATCAATATCCATAGTAAAATCACAAATTATGTGTAATGACTCTATGTATCCAAGTACTTTACGTCATTAATGCTTGGATCCGCATTGTACAAAGCTTTGTTGACCGACCATCAGCTTCCACCTCCTTGGCCAGTAGCCGAGGAGTGTTTGTCCTACTTTATAAAGCCTTTATGAGGGCAAAGATTTATGACAAACAAGGTAATCTGGCCACACGGTTCCTTTCTTTGGGTTGTTATGCTAAGCATGATCATGAAACCTCAGCTCGAATGTAAGAGCAAAATATCGAGGATTTAGTTTGGGAGGCCAGTTAATAGCCCCCGGTAGTGTTCGGCGACAGTCGAGGTCAAGCCGTAAACACTTCGGCCAATGTTATGAATGGCCCGTCATAGTCATCGGATCGCTGACCAGTTTACGCTTATTGTGACAATCAGTTTTCGGCTTTCTCCACTAAGGTGCTTAACCATGTGAGCTGGAAGCACAATCG
>NW_021285207.1:0-1035 GCF_002162155.2 Triticum dicoccoides
AAAATAAATAATGCAGAAAACAAAACAAAAAAACTGGAAAAAATAGCAACAATAAGTATTTTGTTGTAAGTAGAAACAAAATAAAATAAATAAAGCAACAAAGAAAACAAAAAAACAAAAAAAGTGTTTTCAAATTTGAAAACTAATGGCATTAACAAAAAGTTTATAATTTTTCTAAAACTAAAAGCATAAAGAATTAAAAAATAAAGAAAAAACAAAAGAAAAAAATAAATAAAGCAACAAAAAAACAAAAAAAGTGCCACCTACTGGGCCCCCACGGCCTGAATACGACTAGAAACCCATCCAAGGGCCAGGATTCAGGCCCGCAGGAGGCCCAGTAGGCCCGCAGGAGGCCCAGTAGGCCCACAGGCTTAGCAGTGACAAATAGGCCCGTAAGTCTGCAATGGAGAGAAGCTCGAGATTGGTGCATCAGTGGGGCTTATAAACCATTGCGCACCTCTCTCAACTAGCTAGGTGGGACTAAACTTTCGACGCCGCAGCAGCACAAGGCCTTTGGTCCCGGTTGGTGGCACCAACCGGGACTAAAGGGGGCATTGGTCATGGTTAGTGCCATGAACCATGACCAATGCCCCCCTTTAGTACCGGTTGGTGCTACCAACCGGGACAAAAGGCCGCCGCCTCCCGCCCTTTGGGCTGCTGAAAAGAGGCCTTTGGTCCCGGTTGGTGGCACCAGCCGGGACTAATGCCCACCTTTAGTCCCGGTTGCTGCCACGAACCGGGACTAAAGGCTCTGCTATATAAGTCCACACTCAGGAAATTTTCACTCTCACCTTGCAGTTGCCGCCCCTGACGACGCCGACGCCGCCAGGCTGCCCCGACGCCGCCCGCCCCGGCCCGCCCCCATCGTCGCCGTCGCCCGCGCCCCTGCCCCGACGCGCGCCGCCCTGGCCCGCCCCCGTCGCCGTCGCCCACGTCCCTGCCCCGACGCGTGCCGCCCCGGCCCGCCCTCGCCGTCGCCCGTGCCAGCCCCTTCCCCGATGCGTGCCTCCCCGGCCCGCCGTCGCCGTCGCCCGT
>NW_021285208.1:0-20686 GCF_002162155.2 Triticum dicoccoides
GAGACGGCCAGAATTAACCAAAATTGTGAGTGTTGATGACCGACACATAAACGCACCCCCGGGGTTCGTCAATCGTGGAAATCACTTCGGGACCCCAAAACTGAGTAATAGTCCAAGAAACGTGCCAGAATTGGCCAAAACTGCGAGACTTGACGACCAACACGTAAGCACACATTGGGGTTCGACACAATGGAAATCGCTTTAGGACCCCAAAACGGTGAGTAGTAGTCCACGAAAGGGACAGAATCGAAGAAAACCGCGATTGTTCATGACCGAAACATAAACGCACCAGGGGTTTGTCAAACGTGGAAATCCCTCCGGGACCCGAAGCAGCGAGTTATAGTCCACAAAACGGGCCAGAATCGGCCAAAACTGCGAGTGTTGATGAACGACACGTAAGTGCATCTTTGGGTTCAACAACTATGGAAATCGCTTCGGGACCCCAAAAAGGTGAGTAATAGTCCACGAAACGGGTCAGAATTGGCCAGAACTATGAGTGTTGACGACGGGCACGTAAACGCACCCCTGGGATTGTGAATCGTGGAAATCGCTCTAGGACCCCAAAACAGTGAGTAATTGTCCATGTGACAGACCAGAATTGGGCAAAATGGTGAGTGTTGATAACCGACACATAAACACACCCCGGGGATCGCAAATCCTGTAAATCGCTCTAGGACCCCAAAACGGTGAGTAATAGTGCACCAAACGGACCAGAATCGGCCAAAACTGCGATTGTTGATGACCGACACGTAAGCGCACCGTAGGGTTTGTCAATCGTGGAAATCACTTCGGGATGCCAAAACTGTGTAATAGTTCTAAACGGGCCAAAATCGGCCAAAACTGCGAGTCTTGACGACCAACACGCAAGCACACCTTGGGGTTCGACAAAAATGGAAATCTCTTTGGGACCCCAAAATGGTGAGTAATAGTCCATGAAACGGGTCGGAATCAACAAAACCTGCGAGTGTTGATGAGCGACATGTAAACGCACCCAGAGGTTCGTCAGTCATGGAAATCACTCCGGGACCCCAAAACAGCGAGTAATAGTCCACAAGACGGCCAGAATTAACCAAAATTGTGAGTGTTGATGACCGACACATAAACGCACCCCCGGGGTTCGTCAATCGTGGAAATCACTTCGGGACCCCAAAACTGAGTAATAGTCCAAGAAACGTGCCAGAATTGGCCAAAACTGCGAGACTTGACGACCAACACGTAAGCACACATTGGGGTTCGACACAATGGAAATCGCTTTAGGACCCCAAAACGGTGAGTAGTAGTCCACGGAAGGGACAGAATCGAAGAAAACCGCGATTGTTCATGACCGAAACATAAACGCACCAGGGGTTTGTCAAACGTGGAAATCCCTCCGGGACCCGAAGCAGCGAGTTATAGTCCACAAAACGGGCCAGAATCGGCCAAAACTGCGAGTGTTGATGAACGACACGTAAGTGCATCTTTGGGTTCAACAACTATGGAAATCGCTTCGGGACCCCATAAAGGTGAGTAATAGTCCACGAAACGGGTCAGAATTGGCCAGAACAATAAGTGTTGATGACGGGCACGTAAACGCACCCCCGGGATCGTGAATCATGGAAATCGCTCTGGGACCCCAAAACGGTTAGTGATAGTCCACGAGACGGACCAGAATTGGGCAAAATGGTGAGTGTTGATAACCGACACGTAAACGCACCCCGGGGATGGCCAATCGTCTAAATCGCTCTAGGACCCCAAAATGGTGAGTAATAGTGCACCAAACGGACCAGAATCGGCCAAAACTGCGATTGTTGATGACCGACACGTAAGCGCACCATAGGGTTTGTCAATCGTGGAAAGCTCTTTGGGACCCCAAAACGGTGAGTAATAGTCCACGAAACGCGTTAGAATCGACAAAACCTCGAGTGTTGATGACCAACACGTAAACGCACCCCGGGGTTCGTCAATCGTGCAAAACACTTCGGGACCCCGAAATAGTGAGTAATAGTGCACGAAACGGACCAGAATCGGACAAAACTATGATTGTTGATGACCAACACGTAAGCGCACCTTGGGGTTCAACAACTATGGAGATCGCTTCGGGACCCCAAAACGGTGAGTAATAGACATTGAAACGGGTCAGAATTGGCCAAAACTATCACTGTTGACGATGGACTCCCAAACGCACCCTGGGGATCTTCAATCATGGAAATCATTCTGGGACCCCAAAATGGAGAGTAATAGTCCACGACACGGACCAGAACTGGCCAAAATTGTGAGTGTTGATAACTGACACGTACACGCACCCCGGGGTTCGTCAATCGTGGAAATCACTTCGGGACCCCAAAACTGAGTAATAGTCCAAGAAACAGTCTAGTATCGGCCCAAACTGCGTGTCTTGACGACCAACATGTAAATGCACCCCGGGGATCGTCAATCGTGGAAATCGCTCTGGGACCCCAAAACAGTGAGTAATAATCCATGAAACAGACCCGAATTGGCAAAAATTGTGAGTGTTGGTAACCAACAGGTAAAATCACCCTGGGGTTCGTCAGTCGTGGAAATCACTTCGGGATGCCAAAACTGTGTAATAGTTCAAAACGGGCCAAAATCGGCCAAAACTGCGAGTCTTGACGACCAACATGCAAGCACACCTTGGGGTTCGACAAAAATGGAAATCTCTTTGGGACCCCAAAACGGTGAGTAATAGTCCACGAAACGGGTCGGAATCAACAAAACCTGCGAGTGTTGATGACCGACACGTAAACGCACCCAGAGGTTCGTCAATCGTGGAAATCACTCCGGGACCCCAAAACAGTGAGTAATAGTCCACGAGACGGCCAGAATTGGCCAAAATTGTGAGTGTTGATGACCGACACATAAACGCACCCCCGGGGTTCATCAATCGTGGAAATCACATCGGGACCCCAAAACTGAGTAATAATCCAAGAAACGGGCCAGAATCGGCCAAAACTGCGAGACTTGACGACCGACACGAAAGCACACCTTGGGGTTCGACAACAATGGAAATCGCTTTAGGACCGTAAAACGGTGAGTAATAGTCCACGAAAGGGACATAATCGACAAAAACCGCGATTGTTGATGACCAAAACATAAATGCACCAGGGGTTCGTCAATCGTGGAAATCCCTCCGGGACCCGAAACTGCGAGTAATAGTCCACAAAACGGGCGAGAATCGGCCAAAACTGCGAGTGTTGATGAATGACACGTAAGTGCATCTTTGGGTTCAACAACTATGGAAATCGCTTCGGGACCCCAAAAAGGTGAGTGATAGTCCACGAAACTGGTCAGAATTGGCCAGAACTATGAGTGTTGACGACGGGCACGTAAACGCACCCCCGGGATCGTGAATCGTGGAAATCGCTCTGGGACCCCAAAACGGTGAGTAATAGTCCACGAGACGGACCAGAATTGGGCAAAATGGTGAGTGTTCATAACCGACACATAAACGCACCCCGGGGATCGCAAATCGTGTAAATCGCTCTAGGACCCCAAAACGGTGAGTAATAGTGCACCAAACGGACCAGAATCGGCCAAAACTGCGATTGTTGATGACCGACACGTAAGCGCACCGTAGGGTTTGTCAATCGTGGAAATCACTTCGGGATGCCAAAACTGTGTAATAGTTCAAAAACGGGCCAAAATCGGCCAAAACTGCGAGTCTTGACGACCAACACGCAAGCACACCTTGGGGTTCGACAAAAATGGAAATCTCTTTGGGACCCCAAAACGGTGAGTAATAGTCCACGAAATGGGTCGGAATCAACAAAACCTGCGAGTGTTGATGACCGACACGTAAACGCACCCAGAGGTTCGTCAATCGTGGAAATCTCTCCGGGACCCCAAAACAGCGAGTAATAGTCCACGAGACGGCCAGAATTAACCAAAATTGTGAGTGTTGATGACCGACACATAAACGCACCCCCGGGGTTCGTCAGTCGTGGAAATCACTTCGGGACCCCAAAACTGAGTAATAGTCCAAGAAACGGGCCAGAATCAGCCAAAACTGCGAGACTTGACGACCAACACGTAAGCACACCTTGGGCTTCGACAGCAATGGAAATCGCTTTAGGACCCCAAAACGGTGAGTAATAGTCCACGAAAGGGACAGAATCGACAAAAACCGCGATTGTTGATGACCGAAACATAAACGCACCAGGGGTTCGTCAACCGTGGAAATCCCTCCGGGACCGGAAACAGCGAGTAATAGTCCACAAAACGGGCCAGAATCGGCCAAAACTGCGAGACTTGACGACCAACACGTAAGCACACCTTGGGGTTCGACAACAATGGAAATCGCTTTAGGACCCGAAAACGGTGAGTAGTAGTCCACGAAAGGGACAGAATCAAAGAAAACCGCGATTGTTGATGACCGGAACATAAACGCACCAGGGGTTCGTCAATCGTGGAAATCCCTCCGGGACCCGAAACAGCGAGTTATAGTCCACAAAACGGGCCAGAATCGGCCAAAACTGCGAGTGTTGATGAACGACACGTAAGTGCATCTTTGGGTTCAACAACTATGGAAATCGCTTCGGGACCCCAAAAAGGTGAGTAATAGTCCACGAAACGGGTCAGAATTGGCCAGAACTATGAGTGTTGACGACGGGCACGTAAACGCACCCCTGGGATTGTAAATCGTGGAAATCGCTCTAGGACCCCCAAACAGTGAGTAATTGTCCACGTGACAGACCAGAATTGGGCAAAATGGTGAGTGTTGATAACCGACACATAAACGCACCCCGGGGTTCGTCAATCGTGGAAATCCCTCCGGGACCCCAAAACGGTGAGTAATAGTGCACCAAACGGACCAGAATCGGCCAAAACTGCGATTGTTGATGACCGACACGTAAGTGCATCTTTGGGTTCAACAACTATGGAAATCGCTTCGGGACCCCAAAAAGGTGAGTAATAGTCCACGAAACGGGTCAGAATTGGCCAGAACTATGAGTGTTGACGACGGGCACGTAAACGCACCCCTGGGATTGTGAATCGTGAGAATCGCTCTAGGACCCCAAAACAGTGAGTAATTGTCCACGTGACAGACCAGAATTGGGCAAAATGGTGAGTGTTGATAACCGACACATAAACACACCCCGGGGATCGCAAATCCTGTAAATCGCTCTAGGACCCCAAAACGGTGAGTAATAGTGCACCAAACGGACCAGAATCGGCCAAAACTGCGATTGTTGATGACCGACACGTAAGCGCACCGTAGGGTTTGTCAATCGTGGAAATCACTTCGGGATGCCAAAACTGTGTAATAGTTCAAAACGGGCCAAAATCGGCCAAAACTGCGAGTCTTGGCGACCAACACGCAAGCACACCTTGGGGTTCGACAAAAATGGAAATCTCTTTGGGACCCCATAACGGTGAGTAATAGTCCATGAAACGGGACGGAATCAACAAAACATGCGAGTGTTGATGAGCGACATGTAAACGCACCCAGAGGTTCGTCAATCATGGAAATCACTCCGGGACCCCAAAACAGCGAGTAATAGTCCACGAGACGGCCAGAATTAACCAAAATTGTGAGTGTTGATGACCGACACATAAATGCACCCCCGGGGTTCGTCAATCGTGGAAATCACTTCGGGACCCCAAAACTGAGTAATAGTCCAAGAAACGGGCCAGAATCGGCCAAAACTGCGAGACTTGACGACCAACATGTAAACACACATTGGGGTTCGGCAACAATGGAAATCGCTTTAGGACCCTAAAACGGTGAGTAGTAGTCCACGAAAGGGACAGAATCGAAGAAAACCGCGATTGTTGATGACCGAAACATAAACGCACTAGGGGTTCGTCAATCGTGGAAATCCCTCCGGGACCCGAAACAGCGAGTTATAGTCCACAAAACGGGCCAGAATCGGCCAAAACTGCGAGTGTTGATGAACGACACGTAAGTGCATCTTTGGGTTCAACAACTATGGAAATAGCTTCGGGACCCCAAAAAGGTGAGTAATAGTCCACGAAACGGGTTAGAATTGGCCAGAACTATGAGTGTTGACGACGGGCACGTAAACGCACCCCTGGGATTGTAAATCGTGGAAATCGCTCTAGGACCCCCAAACAGTGAGTAATTGTCCACGTGACAGACCAGAAATTGGCAAAATGGTGAGTGTTGATAACCGACACATAAACGCACCCCGGGGTTCCTCAATCGTGGAAATCCCTCCGGGACCCCAAAACGGTGAGTAATAGTGCACCAAACGGACCAGAATCGGCCGAAACTGCAATTGTTGATGACCGACACGTAAGTGCATCTTTGGGTTCAACAACTATGGAAATCGCTTCGGGACCCCAAAAAGGTGAGTAATAGTCCACGAAACGGGTCAGAATTGGCCAGAACTATGAGTGTTGACGACGGGCACGTAAACGCACACCCGGGATTGTGAATCGTGAGAATCGCTCTAGGACCCCAAAACAGTGAGTAATTGTCCACGTGACAGACCAGAATTGGGCAAAATGGTGAGTGTTGATAACCGACACATAAACGCACCCCGGGGATCGCAAATCCTGTAAATCGCTCTAGGACCCCAAAACGGTGACTAATAGTGCACCAAACGGACCAGAATCGGCCAAAACTGCGATTGTTGATGACCGACACGTAAGCGCACCGTAGGGTTTGTCAATCGTGGAAATCACTTCGGGATGCCAAAACTGTGTAATAGTTCAAAACGGGCCAAAATCGGCCAAAACTGCGAGTCTTGACGACCAACACGCAAGCACACCTTGGGGTTCGACAAAAATGGAAATCTCTTTGGGACCCCATAACGGTGAGTAATAGTCCATGAAACGGGATGGAATCAACAAAACCTGCGAGTGTTGATGAGCGACATGTAAACGCACCCAGAGGTTCGTCAATCATGGAAATCACTCCGGGACCCCAAAACAGCGAGTAATAGTCCACGAGACGGCCAGAATTAACCAAAATTGTGAGTGTTGATGACCGACACATAAATGCACCCCCGGGGTTCGTCAATCGTGGAAATCACTTCGGGATCCCAAAACTGAGTAATAGTCCAAGAAACGGGCCAGAATCGGCCAAAACTGCGAGACTTGACGACCAACATGTAAACACACATTGGGGTTCGGCAACAATGGAAATCGCTTTAGGACCCCAAAACGGTGAGTAGTAGTCCACGAAAGGGACAGAATCGAAGAAAACCGCGATTGTTGATGACCGAAACATAAACGCACCAGGGGTTCGTCAATCGTGGAAATCCCTCCGAGACCCGAAACAGCGAGTTATAGTCCACAAAACGGGCCAGAATCGGCCAAAACTGCGAGTGTTGATGAACGACACGTAAGTGCATCTTTGGGTTCAACAACTATGGAAATCGCTTCGGGACCCCAAAAAGGTGAGTAATAGTCCACGAAACGGGTCAGAATTGGCCAGAACTATGAGTGTTGACGACGGGCACGTAAACGCACCCCTGGGATTGTAAATCATGGAAATCGCTCTAGGACCCCCAAACAGTGAGTAATTGTCCACGTGACAGACCAGAATTGGGCAAAATGGTGAGTGTTGATAACCGACACATAAACGCACCCCGGGGTTCGTCAATCGTGGAAATCCCTCCGGGACCCCAAAACGGTGAGTAATAGTGCACCAAACGGACCAGAATCGGCCAAAACTGCGATTGTTGATGACCGACACGTAAGTGCATCTTTGGGTTCAACAACTATGGAAATCGCTTCGGGACCCCAAAAAGGTGAGTAATAGTCCACGAAACGGGTCAGAATTGGCCAGAACAATGAGTGTTGACGACGGGCACGTAAACGCACCCCTGGGATTGTGAATCGTGAGAATCGCTCTAGGACCCCAAAACAATGAGTAATTGTCCACGTGACAGACCAGAATTGGGCAAAATGGTGAGTGTTGATAACCGACACATAAACGCACCCCGGGGATCGCAAATCCTGTAAATCGCTCTAGGACCCCAAAACGGTGAGTAATAGTGCACCAAACGGACCAGAATCGGCCAAAACTGCGATTGTTGATGACCGACACGTAAGCGCACCGTAGGGTTTGTCAATCGTGGAAATCACTTCGGGATGCCAAAACTGTGTAATAGTTCAAAACGGGCCAAAATCGGCCAAAACTGCGAGTCTTGATGACCAACACGCAAGCACACCTTGGGGTTCGACAAAAATGGAAATCTCTTTGGGACCCCAAAACGGTGAGTAATAGTCCATGAAACGGGACGGAATCAACAAAACCTGCGAGTGTTGATGAGCGACATGTAAACGCACCCAGAGGTTCGTCAATCATGGAAATCACTCCGGGACCCCAAAACAGCGAGTAATAGTCCACGAGACGGCCAGAATTAACCAAAATTGTGAGTGTTGATGACCGACACATAAATGCACCCCCGGGGTTCGTCAATCGTGGAAATCACTTCGGGACCCCAAAACTGAGTAATAGTCCAAGAAACGGGCCAGAATCGGCCAAAACTGCGAGACTTGACGACCAACATGTAAACACACATTGGGGTTCGGCAACAATGGAAATCGCTTTAGGACCCCAAAACGGTGAGTAGTAGTCCACGAAAGGGACAGAATCGAAGAAAACCACGATTGTTGATGACCGAAACATAAACGCACCAGGGGTTCGTCAATCGTGGAAATCCCTCCGGGACCCGAAACAGCGAGTTATAGTCCACAAAACGGGCCAGAATCGGCCAAAACTGCGAGTGTTGATGAAGACACGTAAGTGCATCTTTGGGTTCAACAACTATGGAAATAGCTTCGGGACCCCAAAAAGGTGAGTAATAGTCCACGAAACGGGTCAGAATTGGCCAGAACTATGAGTGTTGACGACGGGCACGTAAACGCACCCCTGGGATTGTAAATCGTGGAAATCGCTCTAGGACCCCCAAACAGTGAGTAATTGTCCACGTGACAGACCAGAAATTGGCAAAATGGTGAGTGTTGATAACCGACACATAAACGCACCCCGGGGTTCGTCAATCGTGGAAATCCCTCCGGGACCCCAAAACGGTGAGTAATAGTGCACCAAACGGACCAGAATCGGCCAAAACTGCAATTGTTGATGACCGACACGTAAGTGCATCTTTGGGTTCAACAACTATGAAAATCGCTTCGGGACCCCAAAAAGGTGAGTAATAGTCCACGAAACGGGTCAGAATTGGCCAGAACTATGAGTGTTGACGACGGGCACGTAAACGCACCCCTGGGATTGTGAATCGTGGAAATCGCTCTAGGACCCCAAAACAGTGAGTAATTGTCCACGTGACAGACCAGAATTGGGCAAAATGGTGAGTGTTGATAACCGACACATAAACGCACCCCGGGGATCGCAAATCCTGTAAATCGCTCTAGGACCCCAAAACGGTGAGTAATAGTGCACCAAACGGACCAGAATCGGCCAAAACTGCGATTGTTGATGACCGACACGTAAGCGCACCGTAGGGTTTGTCAATCGTGGAAATCACTTCGGGATGCCAAAACTGTGTAATAGTTCAAAACGGGCCAAAATCGGCCAAAACTGCGAGTCTTGATGACCAACACGCAAGCACACCTTGGGGTTCGACAAAAATGGAAATCTCTTTGGGACCCCAAAACGGTGAGTAATAGTCCATGAAACGGGACGGAATCAACAAAACCTGCGAGTGTTGATGAGCGACATGTAAACGCACCCAGAGGTTCGTCAATCATGGAAATCACTCCGGGACCCCAAAACAGCGAGTAATAGTCCACGAGACGGCCAGAATTAACCAAAATTGTGAGTGTTGATGACCGACACATAAATGCACCCCCGGGGTTCGTCAATCGTGGAAATCACTTCGGGACCCCAAAACTGAGTAATAGTCCAAGAAACGGGCCAGAATCGGCCAAAACTGCGAGACTTGACGACCAACATGTAAACACACATTGGGGTTCGGCAACAATGGAAATCGCTTTAGGACCCCAAAACGGTGAGTAGTGGTCCACGAAAGGGACAGAATCGAAGAAAACCGCGATTGTTGATGACCGAAACATAAACGCACCAGGGGTTCGTCAATCGTGGAAATCCCTCCGGGACCCGAAACAGCGAGTTATAGTCCACAAAACGGGCCAGAATCGGCCAAAACTGCGAGTGTTGATGAACGACACGTAAGTGCATCTTTGGGTTCAACAACTATGGAAATCGCTTCGGGACCCCAAAAAGGTGAGTAATAGTCCACGAAACGGGTCAGAATTGGCCAGAACTATGAGTGTTGACGACGGGCACGTAAACGCACCCCTGGGATTGTAAATCATGGAAATCGCTCTAGGACCCCCAAACAGTGAGTAATTGTCCACGTGATAGACCAGAATTGGGCAAAATGGTGAGTGTTGATAACCGACACATAAACGCACCCCGGGGTTCGTCAATCGTGGAAATCCCTCCGGGACGCCAAAACGGTGAGTAATAGTGCACCAAACGGACCAGAATCGGCCAAAACTGCGATTGTTGATGACCGACACGTAAGTGCATCTTTGGGTTCAACAACTATGGAAATCGCTTCGGGACCCCAAAAAGGTGAGTAATAGTCCACGAAACGGGTCAGAATTGGCCAGAACTATGAGTGTTGACGACGGGCACGTAAACGCACCCCTGGGATTGTGAATCGTGAGAATCGCTCTAGGACCCCAAAACAGTGAGTAATTGTCCACGCGACAGACCAGAATTGGGCAAAATGGTGAGTGTTGATAACCGACACATAAACGCACCCCGGGGATCGCAAATCCTGTAAATCGCTCTAGGACCCCAAAACGGTGAGTAATAGTGCACCAAACGGACCAGAATCGGCCAAAACTGCGATTGTTGATGACCGACACGTAAGCGCACCGTAGGGTTTGTCAATCGTGGAAATCACTTCGGGATGCCAAAACTGTGTAATAGTTCAAAACGGGCCAAAATCGGCCAAAACTGCGAGTCTTGATGACCAACACGCAAGCACACCTTGGGGTTCGACAAAAATGGAAATCTCTTTGGGACCCCAAAACGGTGAGTAATAGTCCATGAAACGGGACGGAATCAACAAAACCTGCGAGTGTTGATGAGCGACATGTAAACGCACCCAGAGGTTCGTCAATCATGGAAATCACTCCGGGACCCCAAAACAGCGAGTAATAGTCCACGAGACGGCCAGAATTAACCAAAATTGTGAGTGTTGATGACCGACACATAAATGCACCCCCGGGGTTCGTCAATCGTGGAAATCACTTCGGGACCCCAAAACTGAGTAATAGTCCAAGAAACGGGCCAGAATCGGCCAAAACTGCGAGACTTGACGACCAACATGTAAACACACATTGGGGTTCGGCAACAATGGAAATCGCTTTAGGACCCCAAAACGGTGAGTAGTAGTCCACGAAAGGGACAGAATCGAAGAAAACCGCGATTGTTGATGACCGAAACATAAACGCACCAGGGGTTCGTCAATCGTGGAAATCCCTCCGGGACCCGAAACAGCGAGTTATAGTCCACAAAACGGGCCAGAATCGGCCAAAACTGCGAGTGTTGATGAACGACACGTAAGTGCATCTTTGGGTTCAACAACTATGGAAATCGCTTCGGGACCCCAAAAAGGTGAGTAATAGTCCACGAAACGGGTCAGAATTGGCCAGAACTATGAGTGTTGACGACGGGCACGTAAACGCACCCCTGGGATTGTAAATCGTGGAAATCGCTCTAGGACCCCCAAACAGTGAGTAATTGTCCACGTGACAGACCAGAATTGGGCAAAATGGTGAGTGTTGATAACCGACACATAAACGCACCCCGGGGTTCGTCAATCGTGGAAATCCCTCCGGGACCCCAAAACGGTGAGTAATAGTGCACCAAACGGACCAGAATCGGCCAAAACTGCGATTGTTGATGACCGACACGTAAGTGCATCTTTGGGTTCAACAACTATGGAAATCGCTTCGGGACCCCAAAAAGGTGAGTAATAGTCCACGAAACGGGTCAGAATTGGCCAGAACTATGAGTGTTGACGACGGGCACGTAAACGCACCCCTGGGATTGTGAATCGTGAGAATCGCTCTAGGACCCCAAAACAGTGAGTAATTGTCCACGTGACAGACCAGAATTGGGCAAAATGGTGAGTGTTGATAACCGACACATAAACGCACCCCGGGGATCGCAAATCCTGTAAATCGCTCTAGGACCCCAAAACGGTGAGTAATAGTGCACCAAACGGACCAGAATCGGCCAAAACTGCGATTGTTGATGATCGACACGTAAGCGCACCGTAGGGTTTGTCAATCGTGGAAATCACTTCGGGATGCCAAAACTGTGTAATAGTTCAAAACGGGCCAAAATCGGCCAAAACTGCGAGTCTTGACGACCAACACGCAAGCACACCTTGGGGTTCGACAAAAATGGAAATCTCTTTGGGACCCCAAAACGGTGAGTAATAGTCCATGAAACGGGACGGAATCAACAAAACCTGCGAGTGTTGATGAGCGACATGTAAACGCACCCAGAGGTTCGTCAATCATGGAAATCACTCCGGGACCCCAAAACAGCGAGTAATAGTCCACGAGACGGCCAGAATTAACCAAAATTGTGAGTGTTGATGACCGACACATAAATGCACCCCCGGGGTTCGTCCATCGTGGAAATCACTTCGGGACCCCAAAACTGAGTAATAGTCCAAGAAACGGGCCAGAATCGGCCAAAACTGCGAGACTTGACGACCAACATGTAAACACACATTGGGGTTCGGCAACAATGGAAATCGCTTTAGGACCCCAAAACGGTGAGTAGTAGTCCACGAAAGGGACATAATCGAAGAAAACCGCGATTGTTGATGACCGAAACATAAACGCACCAGGGGTTCATCAATCGTGGAAATCCCTCCGGGACCCGAAACAGCGAGTTATAGTCCACAAAACGGGCCAGAATCGGCCAAAACTGCGAGTGTTGATGAACGACACGTAAGTGCATCTTTGGGTTCAACAACTATGGAAATAGCTTTGGGACCCCAAAAAGGTGAGTAATAGTCCACGAAACGGGTCAGAATTGGCCAGAACTATGAGTGTTGACGACGGGCACGTAAACGCACCCCTGGGATTGTAAATCGTGGAAATCGCTCTAGGACCCCCAAACAGTGAGTAATTGTCCACGTGACAGACCAGAAATTGGCAAAATGGTGAGTGTTGATAACCGACACATAAACGCACCCCGGGGTTCGTCAATCGTGGAAATCCCTCCGGGACCCCAAAACGGTGAGTAATAGTGCACCAAACGGACCAGAATCGGCCAAAACTGCAATTGTTGATGACCGACACGTAAGTGCATCTTTGGGTTCAACAACTATGGAAATCGCTTCGGGACCCCAAAAAGGTGAGTAATAGTCCACGAAACGGGTCAGAATTGGCCAGAACTATGAGTGTTGACGACGGGCACGTAAACGCACCCCTGGGATTGTGAATCGTGAGAATCGCTCTAGGACCCCAAAACAGTGAGTAATTGTCCACGTGACAGACCAGAATTGGGAAAAATGGTGAGTGTTGATAACCGACACATCAACGCACCCCGAGGATCGCAAATCCTGTAAATCGCTCTAGGACCCCAAAACGGTGAGTAATAGTGCACCAAACGGACCAGAATCGGCCAAAACTGCGATTGTTGATGACCGACACGTAAGCGCACTGTAGGGTTTGTCAATCGTGGAAATCACTTCGGGATGCCAAAACTGTGTAATAGTTCAAAACGGGCCATAATCGGCCAAAACTGCGAGTCTTGACGACCAACACGCAAGCACACCTTGGGGTTCGACAAAAATGGAAATCTCTTTGGGACCCCAAAACGGTGAGTAATAGTCCATGAAACGGGACGGAATCAACAAAACCTGCGAGTGTTGATGAGCGACATGTAAACGCACCCAGAGGTTCGTCAATCATGGAAATCACTCCGGGACCCCAAAACAGCGAGTAATAGTCCACGAGACGGCCAGAATTAACCAAAATTGTGAGTGTTGATGACCGACACATAAACGCAGCCCCGGGGTTCGTCAATCGTGGAAATCACTTTGGGACCCCAAAACTGAGTAATAGTCCAAGAAACGGGCCAGAATCGGCCAAAACTGCGAGACTTGACGACCAACATGTAAACACACATTGGGGTTCGGCAACAATGGAAATCGCTTTAGGACCCCAAAACGGTGAGTAGTAGTCCACGAAAGGGACAGAATCGAAGAAAACCGCGATTGTTGATGACCGAAACATAAACGCACCAGGGGTTCGTCAATCGTGGAAATCCCTCCGGGACCCGAAACAGCGAGTTATAGTCCACAAAACGGGCCAGAATCGGCCAAAACTGCGAGTGTTGATGAACGACACGTAAGTGCATCTTTGGGTTCAACAACTATGGAAATAGCTTCGGGACCCCAAAAAGGTGAGTAATAGTCCACGAAACGGGTCAGAATTGGCCAGAACTATGAGTGTTGACGACGGGCACGTAAACGCACCCCTGGGATTGTAAATCGTGGAAATCGCTCTAGGACCCCCAAACAGTGAGTAATTGTCCACGTGACAGACCAGAAATTGGCAAAATGGTGAGTGTCGATAACCGACACATAAACGCACCCCGGGGTTCGTCAATCGTGGAAATCCCTCCGGGACCCCAAAACGGTGAGTAATAGTGCACCAAACGGACCAGAATCGGCCAAAACTGCAATTGTTGATGACCGACACGTAAGTGCATCTTTGGGTTCAACAACTATGGAAATCGCTTCGGGACCCCAAAAAGGTGAGTAATAGTCCACGAAACGGGTCAGAATTGGCCAGAACTATGAGTGTTGACGACGGGCACGTAAACGCACCCCTGGGATTGTGAATCGTGATAATCGCTCTAGGACCCCAAAACAGTGAGTAATTGTCCACGTGACAGACCAGAATTGGGCAAAATGGTGAGTGTTGATAACCGACACATAAACGCACCCCGGGGATCGCAAATCCTGTAAATCGCTCTAGGACCCCAAAACGGTGAGTAATAGTGCACCAAACGGACCAGAATCGGCCAAAACTGCGATTGTTGATGACCGACACGTAAGCGCACCGTAGGGTTTGTCAATCGTGGAAATCACTTCGGGATGCCAAAACTGTGTAATAGTTCAAAACGGGCCAAAATCGGCCAAAACTGCGAGTCTTGACGACCAACACGCAAGCACACCTTGGGGTTCGACAAAAATGGAAATCTCTTTGGGACCCCAAAACGGTGAGTAATAGTCCATGAAACGGGTCGGAATCAACAAAACCTGCGAGTGTTGATGAGCGACATGTAAACGCACCCAGAGGTTCGTCAATCATGGAAATCACTCCGGGACCCCAAAACAGCGAGTAATAGTCCACGAGACGGCCAGAATTAACCAAAATTGTGAGTGTTGATGACCGACACATAAACGCACCCCTGGGGTTCGTCAATCGTGGAAATCACTTCGGGACCCCAAAACTGAGTAATAGTGCAAGAAACGGGCCAGAATCGGCCAAAACTGCGAGACTTGATGACCAACATGTAAACACACATTGGGGTTCGGCAACAATGGAAATCGCTTTAGGACCCCAAAACGGTGAGTAGTAGTCCACGAAAGGGACAGAATCGAATAAAACCGCGATTGTTGATGACCGAAACATAAACGCACCAGGGGTTCGTCAATCGTGGAAATCCCTCTGGGACCCGAAACAGCGAGTTATAGTCCACAAAACGGGCCAGAATCGGCCAAAATTGCGAGTGTTGATGAACGACACGTAAGTGCATCTTTGGGTTCAACAACTATGGAAATAGCTTCGGGACCCCAAAAAGGTGAGTAATAGTCCACGAAACGGGTCAGAATTGGCCAGAACTATGAGTGTTGACGACGGGCACGTAAACGCACCCCTGGGATTGTAAATCGTGGAAATCGCTCTAGGACCCCCAAACAGTGAGTAATTGTCCACGTGACAGACCAGAAATTGGCAAAATGGTGAGTGTTGATAACCGACACATAAACGCACCCCGGGGTTCGTCAATCGTGGAAATCCCTCCGGGACCCCAAAACGGTGAGTAATAGTGCACCAAACGGACCAGAATCGGCCAAAACTGCAATTGTTGATGACCGACACGTAAGTGCATCTTTGGGTTCAACAACTATGGAAATCGCTTCGGGACCCCAAAAAGGTGAGTAATAGTCCACGAAACGGGTCAGAATTGGCCAGAACTATGAGTGTTGACGACGGGCACGTAAACGCACCCCTGGGATTGTGAATCGTGAGAATCGCTCTAGGACCCCAAAACAGTGAGTAATTGTCCACGTGACAGACCAGAATTGGGCAAAATGGTGAGTGTTGATAACCGACACATAAACGCACCCCGAGGATCGCAAATCCTGTAAATCGCTCTAGGACCCCAAAACGGTGAGTAATAGTGCACCAAACGGACCAGAATCGGCCAAAACTGCGATTGTTGATGACCGACACGTAAGCGCACCGTAGGGTTTGTCAATCGTGGAAATCACTTCGGGATGCCAAAACTGTGTAATAGTTCAAAACGGGCCAAAATCGGCCAAAACTGCGAGTCTTGACGACCAACACGCAAGCACACCTTGGGGTTCGACAAAAATGGAAATCTCTTTGGGACCCCCAAAACGGTGAGTAATAGTCCATGAAACGGGACGGAATCAACAAAACCTGTGAGTGTTGATGAGCGACATGTAAACGCACCCAGAGGTTCGTCAATCATGGAAATCACTCCGGGACCCCAAAACAGCGAGTAATAGTCCACGAGACGGCCAGAATTAACCAAAATTGTGAGTGTTGATGACCGACACATAAATGCACCCCCGGGGTTCGTCAATCGTGGAAATCACTTCGGGACCCCAAAACTGAGTAATAGTCCAAGAAACGGGCCAGAATCGGCCAAAACTGCGAGACTTGACGACCAACATGTAAACACACATTGGGGTTCGGCAACAATGGAAATCGCTTTAGGACCCCAAAACGGTGAGTAGTAGTCCACGAAAGGGACAGAATCGAAGAAAACCGCGATTGTTGATGACCGAAACATAAACGCACCAGGGGTTCGTCAATCGTGGAAATCCCTCCGGGACCCGAAACAACGAGTTATAGTCCACAAAACGGGCCAGAATCGGCCAAAACTGCGAGTGTTGATGAACGACACGTAAGTGCATCTTTGGGTTCAACAACTATGGAAATAGCTTCGGGACCCCAAAAAGGTGAGTAATAGTCCACGAAACGGGTCAGAATTGGCCAGAACTATGAGTGTTGACGACGGGCACGTAAACGCACCCCTGGGATTGTAAATCGTGGAAATCGCTCTAGGACCCCCAAACAGTGAGTAATTGTCCACGTGACAGACCAGAAATTGGCAAAATGGTGAGTGTTGATAACCGACACATAAACGCACCCCGGGGTTCGTCAATCGTGGAAATCCCTCCGGGACCCCAAAACGGTGAGTAATAGTGCACCAAACGGACCAGAATCGGCCAAAACTGCAATTGTTGATGACCGACACGTAAGTGCATCTTTGGGTTCAACAACTATGGAAATCGCTTCGGGACCCCAAAAAGGTGAGTAATAGTCCACGAAACGGGTCAGAATTGGCCAGAACTATGAGTGTTGACGACGGGCACGTAAACGCACCCCTGGGATTGTGAATCGTGAGAATCGCTCTAGGACCCCAAAACAGTGAGTAATTGTCCACGTGACAGACCAGAATTGGGCAAAATGGTGAGTGTTGATAACCGACACATAAACGCACCCCGAGGATCGCAAATCCTGTAAATCGCTCTAGGACCCCAAAACGGTGAGTAATAGTGCACCAAACGGACCAGAATCGGCCAAAACTGCGATTGTTGATGACCGACACGTAAGCGCACCGTAGGGTTTGTCAATCGTGGAAATCACTTCGGGATGCCAAAACTGTGTAATAGTTCAAAACGGGCCAAAATCGGCCAAAACTGCGAGTCTTGACGACCAACACGCAAGCACACCTTGGGGTTCGACAAAAATGGAAATCTCTTTGGGACCCCAAAACGGTGAGTAATAGTCCATGAAACGGGACGGAATCAACAAAACCTGCGAGTGTTGATGAGCGACATGTAAACGCACCCAGAGGTTCGTCAATCATGGAAATCACTCCGGGACCCCAAAACAGCGAGTAATAGTCCACGAGACGGCCAGAATTAACCAAAATTGTGAGTGTTGATGACCGACACATAAACGCACCCCCGGGGTTCGTCAATCGTGGAAATCACTTCGGGACCCCAAAACTGAGTTATAGTCCAAGAAACGGGCCAGAATCGGCCAAAACTGCGAGACTTGACGACCAACATGTAAACACACATTGGGGTTCGGCAACAATGGAAATCGCTTTAGGACCCCAAAACGGTGAGTAGTAGTCCACGAAAGGGACAGAATCGAATAAAACCGCGATTGTTAATGACCGAAACATAAACGCACCAGGGGTTCGTCAATCGTGGAAATCCCTCCGGGACCCGAAACAGCGAGTTATAGTCCACAAAACGGGCCAGAATCGGCCAAAACTACGAGTGTTGATGAACGACACGTAAGTGCATCTTTGGGTTCAACAACTATGGAAATAGCTTCGGGACCCCAAAAAGGTGAGTAATAGTCCACGAAACGGGTCAGAATTGGCCAGAACTATGAGTGTTGACGACGGGCACGTAAACGCACCCCTGGGATTGTAAATCGTGGAAATCGCTCTAGGACCCCCAAACAGTGAGTAATTGTCCACGTGACAGACCAGAAATTGGCAAAATGGTGAGTGTTGATAACCGACACATAAACGCACCCCGGGGTTCGTCAATCGTGGAAATCCCTCCGGGACCCCAAAACGGTGAGTAATAGTGCACCAAACGGACCAGAATCGGCCAAAACTGCAATTGTTGATGACCGACACGTAAGTGCATCTTTGGGTTCAACAACTATGGAAATCGCTTCGGGACCCCAAAAAGGTGAGTAATAGTCCACGAAACGGGTCAGAATTGGCCAGAACTATGAGTGTTGACGACGGGCACGTAAACGCACCCCTGGGATTGTGAATCGTGAGAATCACTCTAGGACCCCAAAACAGTGAGTAATTGTCCACGTGACAGACCAGAATTGGGCAAAATGGTGAGTGTTGATAACCGACACATAAACGCACCCCGAGGATCGCAAATCCTGTAAATCGCTCTAGGACCCCAAAACGGTGAGTAATAGTGCACCAAACGGACCAGAATCGGCCAAAACTGCGATTGTTGATGACCCACACGTAAGCGCACCGTAGGGTTTGTCAATCGTGGAAATCACTTTGGGATGCCAAAACTGTGTAATAGTTCAAAACGGGCCAAAATCGGCCAAAATGCGAGTCTTGACGACCAACACGCAAGCACACCTTGGGGTTCGACAAAAATGGAAATCTCTTTGGGACCCCAAAACGGTGAGTAATAGTCCATGAAACGGGACGGAATCAACAAAACCTGCGAGTGTTGATGAGCGACATGTAAACGCACCCAAAGGTTCGTCAATCATGGAAATCACTCCGGGACCCCAAAACAGCGAGTAATAGTCCACGAGACGGCCATAATTAACCAAAAATGTGAGTGTTGATGACCGACACATAAATGCACCCCCGGGGTTCGTCAATCGTGGAAATCACTTCGGGACCCCAAAACTGAGTAATAGTCCAAGAAACGGGCCAGAATCGGCCAAAACTGCGAGACTTGACGACCAACATGTAAACACACATTGGGGTTCGGCAACAATGGAAATCGCTTTAGGACCCCAAAACGGTGAGTAGTAGTCCACGAAAGGGACAGAATCGAAGAAAACCGCGATTGTTGATGACCGAAACATAAACGCACCAGGGGTTCGTCAATCGTGGAAATCCCTCCGGGACCCGAAACAGCGAGTTATAGTCCACAAAACGGGCCAGAATCGGCCAAAACTGCGATTGTTGATGAACGACACGTAAGTGCATCTTTGGGTTCAACAACTATGGAAATAGCTTCGGGACCCCAAAAAGGTGAGTAATAGTCCACGAAACGGGTCAGAATTGGCCAGAACTATGAGTGTTGACGACGGGCACGTAAACGCACCCCTGGGATTGTAAATCGTGGAAATCGCTCTAGGACCCCCAAACAGTGAGTAATTGTCCACGTGACAGACCAGAAATTGGCAAAATGGTGAGTGTTGATAACCGACACATAAACGCACCCCGGGGTTCCTCGATCGTGGAAATCCCTCCGGGACCCCAAAACGGTGAGTAATAGTGCACCAAACGGACCAGAATCGGCCAAAACTGCAATTGTTGATGACCGACATGTAAGTGCATCTTTGGGTTCAACAACTATGGAAATCGCTTCAGGACCCCAAAAAGGTGAGTAATAGTCCACGAAACGGGTCAGAATTGGCCAGAACTATGAGTGTTGACGACGGGCACGTAAACGCACCCCTGGGATTGTGAATCGTGAGAATCGCTCTAGGACCCCAAAACAGTGAGTAATTGTCCACGTGACAGACCAGAATTGGGAAAAATGGTGAGTGTTGATAACCGACACATAAACGCACCCCGGGGATCGCAAATCCTGTAAATCGCTCTAGGACCCCAAAACGGTGAGTAATAGTGCACCAAACGGACCAGAATCGGCCAAAACTGCGATTGTTGATGACCGACACGTAGGTGCAT
>NW_021285208.1:23496-28759 GCF_002162155.2 Triticum dicoccoides
GGATCGCAAATCCTGTAAATCGCTCTAGGACCCCAAAACGGTGAGTAATAGTGCACCAAACGGACCAGAATCGGCCAAAACTGCGATTGTTGATGACCGACACGTAAGCGCACCGTAGGGTTTGTCAATCGTGGAAATCACTTCGGGATGCCAAAACTGTGTAATAGTTCAAAACGGGCCAAAATCGGCCAAAACTGCGAGTCTTGACGACCAACACGCAAGCACACCTTGGGGTTCGACAAAAATGGAAATCTCTTTGGGACCCCAAAACGGTGAGTAATAGTCCATGAAACGGGACGGAATCAACAAAACCTGCGAGTGTTGATGAGCGACATGTAAACGCACCCAGAGGTTCGTCAATCATGGAAATCACTCCGGGACCCCAAAACAGCGAGTAATAGTCCACGAGACGGCCAGAATTAACCAAAATTGTGAGTGTTGATGACTGACACATAAATGCACCCCCGGGGTTCGTCAATCGTGGAAATCACTTCGGGACCCCAAAACTGAGTAATAGTCCAAGAAACGGGCCAGAATCGGCCAAAACTGAGAGACTTGACGACCAACATGTAAACACACATTGGGGTTCGGCAACAATGGAAATCGCTTTAGGACCCCAAAACGGTGAGTAGTAGTCCACGAAAGGGACAGAATCGAAGAAAACCGCGATTGTTGATGACCGAAACATAAACGCACCAGGGGTTCGTCAATCGTGGAAATCCCTTCGGGACCCGAAACAGCGAGTTATAGTCCACAAAACGGGCCAGAATCGGCCAAAACTGCGAGTGTTGATGAACGACACGTAAGTGCATCTTTGGGTTCAACAACTATGGAAATAGCTTCGGGACCCCAAAAAGGTGAGTAATAGTCCACGAAACGGGTCAGAATTGGCCAGAACTATGAGTGTTGACGACGGGCACGTAAACCCACCCCTGGGATTGTAAATCGTGGAAATCGCTCTAGGACCCCCAAACAGTGAGTAATTGTCCACGTGACAGACCAGAAATTGGCAAAATGGTGAGTGTTGATAACCGACACATAAACGCACCCCGGGGTTCGTCAATCGTGGAAATCCCTCCGGGACCCCAAAACGGTGAGTAATAGTGCACCAAACGGACCAGAATCGGCCAAAACTGCAATTCTTGATGACCGACACGTAAGTGCATCTTTGGGTTCAACAACTATGGAAATCGCTTCGGGACCCCAAAAAGGTGAGTAATAGTCCACGAAACGGGTCAGAATTGGCTAGAACTATGAGTGTTGACGACGGGCACGTAAACGCACCCCTGGGATTGTGAATCGTGAGAATCGCTCTAGGACCCCAAAACAGTGAGTAATTGTCCACGTGACAGACCAGAATTGGGCAAAATGGTGAGTGTTGATAACCGACACATAAACGCACCCCGAGGATCGCAAATCCTGTAAATCGCTCTAGGACCCCAAAACGGTGAGTAATAGTGCACCAAACGGACCAGAATCGGCCAAAACTGCGATTGTTGATGACCGACACGTAAGCGCACCGTAGGGTTTGTCAATCGTGGAAATCACTTCGGGATGCCAAAACTGTGTAATAGTTCAAAACGGGCCAAAATCGGCCAAAACTGCGAGTCTTGACGACCAACACGCAAGCACACCTTGGGGTTCGACAAAAATGGAAATCTCTTTGGGACCCCAAAACGGTGAGTAATAGTCCATGAAACGGGACGGAATCAACAAAACCTGCGAGTGTTGATGAGCGACATGTAAACGCACCCAGAGGTTCGTCAATCCTGGAAATCACTCCGGGACCCCAAAACAGCGAGTAATAGTCCACGAGACGGCCAGAATTAACCAAAATTGTGAGTGTTGATGACCGACACATAAATGCACCCCCGGGGTTCGTCAATCGTGGAAATCACTTCGGGACCCCAAAACTGAGTAATAGTCCAAGAAACGGGCCAGAATCGGCCAAAACTACGAGACTTGACGACCAACATGTAAACACACATTGGGGTTCGGCAACAATGGAAATCGCTTTAGGACCCCAAAACGGTGAGTAGTAGTCCACGAAAGGGACAGAATCGAAGAAAACCGCGATTGTTGATGACCGAAACATAAACGCACCAGGGGTTCGTCAATCGTGGAAATCCCTCCGGGACCCGAAACAGCGAGTTATAGTCCACAAAACGGGCCAGAATCGGCCAAAACTGCGAGTGTTGATGAACGACACGTAAGTGCATCTTTGGGTTCAACAACTATGGAAATAGCTTCGGGACCCCAAAAAGGTGAGTAATAGTCCACGAAACGGGTCAGAATTGGCCAGAACTATGAGTGTTGACGACGGGCACGTAAACGCACCCCTGGGATTGTAAATCGTGGAAATCGCTCTAGGACCCCCAAACAGTGAGTAATTGTCCACGTGACAGACCAGAAATTGGCAAAATGGTGAGTGTTGATAACCGACACATAAACGCACCCCGGGGTTCGTCAATCGTGGAAATCCCTCCGGGACCCCAAAACGGTGAGTAATAGTGCACAAAACGGACCAGAATCGGCCAAAACTGCAATTGTTGATGACCGACACGTAAGTGCATCTTTGGGTTCAACAACTATGGAAATCGCTTCGGGACCCCGAAAAGGTGAGTAATAGTCCACGTGACAGACCAGAATTGGGCAAAATGGTGAGTGTTGATAACCGACACATAAACGCACCCCGGGGATCGCAAATCCTGTAAATCGCTCTAGGACCCCAAAACGGTGAGTAATAGTGCACCAAACAGACCAGAATCGGCCAAAACCGCGATTGTTGATGACCGACACGTAAGCGCACCGTAGGGTTTGTCAATCGTGGAAATCACTTCGGGATGCCAAAACTGTGTAATAGTTCAAAACGGGCCAAAATCGGCCAAAACTGCGAGTCTTGACGACCAACACGCAAGCACACCTTGGGGTTCGACAAAAATGGAAATCTCTTTGGGACCCCAAAACGGTGAGTAATAGTCCATGAAACGGGTCGGAATCAACAAAACCTGCGAGTGTTGATGAGCGACATGTAAACGCACCCAGAGGTTCGTCAATCATGGAAATCACTCCGGGACCCCAAAACAGCGAGTAATAGTCCACGAGACGGCCAGAATTAACCAAAATTGTGAGTGTTGATGACCGACACATAAACGCACCCCCGGGGTTCGTCAATCGTGGAAATCACTTCGGGACCCCAAAACTGAGTAATAGTGCAAGAAACGGGCCAGAATCGGCCAAAACTGCGAGACTTGATGACCAACATGTAAACACACATTGGGGTTCGGCAACAATGGAAATCGCTTTAGGACCCCAAAACGGTGAGTAGTAGTCCACGAAAGGGACAGAATCGAATAAAACCGCGATTGTTGATGACCGAAACATAAACGCACCAGGGGTTCGTCAATCGTGGAAATCCCTCCGGGACCCGAAACAGCGAGTTATAGTCCACAAAACGGGCCAGAATCGGCCAAAACTGCGAGTGTTGATGAACGACACGTAAGTGCATCTTTGGGTTCAACAACTATGGAAATAGCTTCGGGACCCCAAAAAGGTGAGTAATAGTCCACGAAACGGGTCAGAATTGGCCAGAACTATGAGTGTTGACGACGGGCACGTAAACGCACCCCTGGGATTGTAAATCGTGGAAATCGCTCTAGGACCCCCAAGCAGTGAGTAATTGTCCACGTGACAGACCAGAAATTGGCAAAATGGTGAGTGTTGATAACCGACACATAAACGCACCCCGGGGTTCGTCAATCGTGGAAATCCCTCCGGGACCCCAAAACGGTGAGTAATAGTGCACCAAACGGACCAGAATCGGCCAAAACTGCAATTGTTGATGACCGACACGTAAGTGCATCTTTGGGTTCAACAACTATGGAAATCGCTTCGGGACCCCAAAAAGGTGAGTAATAGTCCACGAAACGGGTCAGAATTGGCCAGAACTATGAGTGTTGACGACGGGCACGTAAACGCACCCCTGGGATTGTGAATCGTGAGAATCGCTCTAGGACCCCAAAACAGTGAGTAATTGTCCACGTGACAGACCAGAATTGGGCAAAATGGTGAGTGTTGATAACCGACACATAAACGCACCCCGGGGATCGCAAATCCTGTAAATCGCTCTAGGACCCCAAAACGGTGAGTAATAGTGCACCAAACGGACCAGAATCGGCCAAAACTGCGATTGTTGATGATCGACACGTAAGCGCACCGTAGGGTTTGTCAATCGTGGAAATCACTTCGGGATGCCAAAACTGTGTAATAGTTCAAAACGGGCCAAAATCGGCCAAAACTGCGAGTCTTGACGACCAACACGCAAGCACACCTTGGGGTTCGACAAAAATGGAAATCTCTTTGGGACCCCAAAACGGTGAGTAATAGTCCATGAAACGGGACGGAATCAACAAAACCTGCGAGTGTTGATGAGCGACATGTAAACGCACCCAGAGGTTCGTCAATCATGGAAATCACTCCGGGACCCCAAAACAGCGAGTAATAGTCCACGAGACGGCCAGAATTAACCAAAATTGTGAGTGTTGATGACCGACACATAAATGCACCCCCGGGGTTCGTCAATCGTGGAAATCACTTCGGGACCCCAAAACTGAGTAATAGTCCAAGAAACGGGCCAGAATCGGCCAAAACTGAGAGACTTGACGACCAACATGTAAACACACATTGGGGTTCGGCAACAATGGAAATCGCTTTAGGACCCCAAAACGGTGAGTAGTAGTCCACGAAAGGGACAGAATCGAAGAAAACCGCGATTGTTGATGACCGAAACATAAACGCACCAGGGGTTCGTCAATCGTGGAAATCCCTCCGGGACCCGAAACAGCGAGTTATAGTCCACAAAACGGGCCAGAATTGGCCAAAACTGCGAGTGTTGATGAACGACACGTAAGTGCATCTTTGGGTTCAACAACTATGGAAATAGCTTCGGGACCCCAAAAAGGTGAGTAATAGTCCACGAAACGGGTCAGAATTGGCCAGAACTATGAGTGTTGACGACTGGCACGTAAACGCACCCCTGGGATTGTAAATCGTGGAAATCGCTCTAGGACCCCCAAACAGTGAGTAATTGTCCATGTGACAGACCAGAAATTGGCAAAATCGCGATTTTTGATAACCGACACATAAACGCACCCCGGGGTTCGTCAATCGTGGAAATCCCTCCGGGACCCCAAAACGGTGAGTAATAGTGCACCAAACGGACCAGAATCGGCCAAAACTGCAATTGTTGATGACCGACACGTAA
>NW_021285208.1:29130-34854 GCF_002162155.2 Triticum dicoccoides
TGTTGATGAACGACACGTAAGTGCATCTTTGGGTTCAACAACTATGGAAATAGCTTCGGGACCCCAAAAAGGTGAGTAATAGTCCACGAAACGGGTCAGAATTGGCCAGAACTATGAGTGTTGACGACGGGCACGTAAACGCACCCCTGGGATTGTAAATCGTGGAAATCGCTCTAGGACCCCCAAACAGTGAGTAATTGTCCACGTGACAGACCAGAAATTGGTAAAATGGTGAGTGTTGATAACCGACACATAAACGCACCCCGGGGTTCGTCAATCGTGGATATCCCTCCGGGACCCCAAAACGGTGAGTAATAGTGCACCAAACGGACCAGAATCGGCCAAAACTGCGATTGTTGATGAACGACACCTAAGTGCATCTTTGGGTTCAACAACTATGGAAATCGCTTCGGGACCCCGAAAAGGTGAGTAATAGTCCACCAAACGGGTCAGAATTGGCCAGAACTATGAGTGTTGACGACGGGCACGTAAATGCACCCCTGGGATTGTGAATCGTGAGAATCGCTCTAGGACCCCAAAACAGTGAGTAATTGTCCACGTGACAGACCAGAATTGGGCAAAATGGTGAGTGTTGATAACAGACACATAAACGCACCCCGGGGATCGCAAATCCTGTAAATCGCTCTAGGACCCCAAAACGGTGAGTACTAGTGCACCAAACGGACCAGAATCGGCCAAAACTGCGATTGTTGATGACCGACACGTAAGCGCACCGTAGGGTTTGTCAATCGTGGAAATCACTTCGGGATGCCAAAACTGTGTAATAGTTCAAAACGGGCCAAAATCGGCCAAAACTGCGAGTCTTGACGACCAACACGCAAGCACACCTTGGGGTTCGACAAAAATGGAAATCTCTTTGGGACCCCAAAACGGTGAGTAATAGTCCATGAAACGGGACGGAATCAACAAAACCTGCAAGTGTTGATGAGCGACATGTAAACGCACCCAGAGGTTCGTCAATCATGGAAATCACTCCGGGACCCCAAAACAGCGAGTAATAGTCCACAAGACGGCCAGAATTAACCAAAATTGTGAGTGTTGATGACCGACACATAAATGCACCCCCGGGGTTCGTCAATCGTGGAAATCACTTCGGGACCCCAAAACTGAGTAATAGTCCAAGAAACGGGCCAGAATCGGCCAAAACTGCGAGACTTGACGACCAACATGTAAACACACATTGGGGTTCGGCAACAATGGAAATCGCTTTAGGACCCCAAAACGGTGAGTAGTAGTCCACGAAAGGGACAGAATCGAATAAAACCGCGATTGTTGATGACCGAAACATAAACGCACCAGGGGTTCGTCAATCGTGGAAATCCCTCCGGGACCCGAAACAGCGAGTTATAGCCCACAAAACGGGCCAGAATCGGCCAAAACTGCGAGTGTTGATGAACGACACGTAAGTGCATCTTTGGGTTCAACAACTATGGAAATAGCTTCGGGACCCCAAAAAGGTGAGTAATAGTCCACGAAACGGGTCAGAATTGGCCAAAACTATGAGTGTTGACGACGGGCACGTAAACGCACCCCTGGGATTGTAAATCGTGGAAATCGCTCTAGGACCCCCAAACAGTGAGTAATTGTCCACGTGACAGACCAGAAATTGGCAAAATGGTGAGTGTTGATAACCGACACATAAACGCACCCCGGGGTTCGTCAATCGTGGAAATCCCTCCGGGACCCCAAAACGGTGAGTAATAGTGCACCAAACGGACCAGAATCGGCCAAAACTGCAATTGTTGATGACCGACACGTAAGTGCATCTTTGGGTTCAACAACTACGGAAATCGCTTCGGGACCCCAAAAAGGTGAGTAATAGTCCACGAAACGGGTCAGAATTGGCCAGAACTATGAGTGTTGACGACGGGCACGTAAACGCACCCCTGGGATTGTGAATCATGGAAATCGCTCTAGGACCCCAAAACAGTGAGTAATTGTCCACGTGACAGACCAGAATTGGGCAAAATGGTGAGTGTTGATAACCGACACATAAACGCACCCCAGGGATCGCAAATCCTGTAAATCGCTCTAGGACCCCAAAACGGTGAGTAATAGTGCACCAAACGGACCAGAATCGGCCAAAACTGCGATTGTTGATGACCGACACGTAAGCGCACCGTAGGGTTTGTCAATCATGGAAATCACTTCGGGATGCCAAAACTGTGTAATAGTTCAAAACGGGCCAAAATCGGCCAAAACTGCGAGTCTTGACGACCAACACGCAAGCACACCTTGGGGTTCGACAAAAATGGAAATCTCTTTGGGACCCCAAAACGGTGAGTAATAGTCCATGAAACGGGTCGGAATCAACAAAACCTGCGAGTGTTGATGAGCGACATGTAAACGCACCCAGAGGTTCGTCAATCATGGAAATCACTCCGGGACCCCAAAACAGCGAGTAATAGTCCACGAGACGGCCAGAATTAACCAAAATTGTGAGTGTTGATGACCGACACATAAACGCACCCCTGGGGTTCGTCAATCGTGGAAATCACTTCGGGACCCCAAAACTGAGTAATAGTGCAAGAAACGGGCCAGAATCGGCCAAAACTGCGAGACTTGATGACCAACATGTAAACACACATTGGGGTTCGGCAACAATGGAAATCGCTTTAGGACCCCAAAACGGTGAGTAGTAGTCCACGAAAGGGACAGAATCGAATAAAACCGCGATTGTTGATGACCGAAACATAAACGCACCAGGGGTTCGTCAATCGTGGAAATCCCTCTGGGACCCGAAACAGCGAGTTATAGTCCACAAAACGGGCCAGAATCGGCCAAAATTGCGAGTGTTGATGAACGACACGTAAGTGCATCTTTGGGTTCAACAACTATGGAAATAGCTTCGGGACCCCAAAAAGGTGAGTAATAGTCCACGAAACGGGTCAGAATTGGCCAGAACTATGAGTGTTGACGACGGGCACGTAAACGCACCCCTGGGATTGTAAATCGTGGAAATCGCTCTAGGACCCCCAAACAGTGAGTAATTGTCCACGTGACAGACCAGAAATTGGCAAAATGGTGAGTGTTGATAACCGACACATAAACGCACCCCGGGGTTCGTCAATCGTGGAAATCCCTCCGGGACCCCAAAACGGTGAGTAATAGTGCACCAAACGGACCAGAATCGGCCAAAACTGCAATTGTTGATGACCGACACGTAAGTGCATCTTTGGGTTCAACAACTATGAAAATCGCTTCGGGACCCCAAAAAGGTGAGTAATAGTCCACGAAACGGGTCAGAATTGGCCAGAACTATGAGTGTTGACGACGGGCACGTAAACGCACCCCTGGGATTGTGAATCGTGAGAATCGCTCTAGGACCCCAAAACAGTGAGTAATTGTCCACGTGACAGACCAGAATTGGGCAAAATGGTGAGTGTTGATAACCGACACATAAACGCACCCCGGGGATCGCAAATCCTGTAAATCGCTCTAGGACCCCAAAACGGTGACTAATAGTGCACCAAACGGACCAGAATCGGCCAAAACTGCGATTGTTGATGACCGACACGTAAGCGCACCGTAGGGTTTGTCAATCGTGGAAATCACTTCGGGATGCCAAAACTGTGTAATAGTTCAAAACGGGCCAAAATCGGCCAAAACTGCGAGTCTTGACGACCAACACGCAAGCACACCTTGGGGTTCGACAAAAATGGAAATCTCTTTGGGACCCCAAAACGGTGAGTAATAGTCCATGAAACGGGTCGGAATCAACAAAACCTGCGAGTGTTGATGAGCGACATGTAAACGCACCCAGAGGTTCGTCAATCATGGAAATCACTCCGGGACCCCAAAACAGCGAGTAATAGTCCACGAGACGGCCAGAATTAACCAAAATTGTGAGTGTTGATGACCGACACATAAACGCACCCCCGGGGTTCGTCAATCGTGGAAATCACTTCGGGACCCCAAAACTGAGTAATAGTGCAAGAAACGGGCCAGAATCGGCCAAAACTGCGAGACTTGATGACCAACATGTAAACACACATTGGGGTTCGGCAACAATGGAAATCGCTTTAGGACCCCAAAACGGTGAGTAGTAGTCCACGAAAGGGACAGAATCGAATAAAACCGCGATTGTTGATGACCGAAACATAAACGCACCAGGGGTTCGTCAATCGTGGAAATCCCTCCGGGACCCGAAACAGCGAGTTATAGTCCACAAAACGGGCCAGAATCGGCCAAAACTGCGAGTGTTGATGAACGACACGTAAGTGCATCTTTGGGTTCAACAACTATGGAAATAGCTTCGGGACCCCAAAAAGGTGAGTAATAGTCCACGAAACGGGTCAGAATTGGCCAGAACTATGAGTGTTGACGACGGGCACGTAAACGCACCCCTGGGATTGTAAATCGTGGAAATCGCTCTAGGACCCCCAAACAGTGAGTAATTGTCCACGTGACAGACCAGAAATTGGCAAAATGGTGAGTGTTGATAACCGACACATAAACGCACCCCGGGGTTCGTCAATCGTGGAAATCCCTCCGGGACCCCAAAACGGTGAGTAATAGTGCACAAAACGGACCAGAATCGGCCAAAACTGCAATTGTTGATGACCGACACGTAAGTGCATCTTTGGGTTCAACAACTATGGAAATCGCTTCGGGACCCCGAAAAGGTGAGTAATAGTCCACGTGACAGACCAGAATTGGGCAAAATGGTGAGTGTTGATAACCGACACATAAACGCACCCCGGGGATCGCAAATCCTGTAAATCGCTCTAGGACCCCAAAACGGTGAGTAATAGTGCACCAAACGGACTAGAATCGGCCAAAACTGCGATTGTTGATGACCGACACGTAAGCGCACCGTAGGGTTTGTCACTCGTGGAAATCACTTCGGGATGCCAAAACTGTGTAATAGTTCAAAACGGGCCAAAATCGGCCAAAACTGCGAGTCTTGACGACCAACACGCAAGCACACCTTGGGGTTCGACAAAAATGGAAATCTCTTTGGGACCCCAAAACGGTGAGTAATAGTCCATGAAACGGGTCGGAATCAACAAAACCTGCGAGTGTTGATGAGCGACATGTAAACGCACCCAGAGGTTCATCAATCATGGAAATCACTCCGGGACCCCAAAACAGCGAGTAATAGTCCACGAGACGGCCAGAATTAACCAAAATTGTGAGTGTTGATGACCGACACATAAACGCACCCCCGGGGTTCGTCAATCGTGGAAATCACTTCGGGACCCCAAAACTGAGTAATAGTCCAAGAAACGGGCCAGAATCGGCCAAAACTGCGAGACTTGATGACCAACATGTAAACACACATTGGGGTTCGGCAACAATGGAAATCGCTTTAGGACCCCAAAACGGTGAGTAGTAGTCCACGAAAGGGACAGAATCGAATAAAACCGCGATTGATGATGACCGAAACATAAACGCACCAGGGGTTCGTCAATCGTGGAAATCCCTCCGGGACCCGAAACAGCGAGTTATAGTCCACAAAACGGGCCAGAATCGGCCAAAACTGCGAGTGTTGATGAACGACACGTAAGTGCATCTTTGGGTTCAACAACTATGGAAATAGCTTCGGGACCCCAAAAAGGTGAGTAATAGTCCACGAAACGGGTCAGAATTGGCCAGAACTATGAGTGTTGACGACGGGCACGTAAACGCACCCCTGGGATTGTAAATCGTGGAAATCGCTCTAGGACCCCCAAACAGTGAGTAATTGTCCACGTGACAGAC
>NW_021285208.1:34971-36432 GCF_002162155.2 Triticum dicoccoides
CACCCCGGGGTTCGTCAATCGTGGAAATCCCTCCGGGACCCCAAAACGGTGAGTAATAGTGCACCAAACGGACCAGAATCGGCCAAAACTGCAATTGTTGATGACCGACACGTAAGTGCATCTTTGGGTTCAACAACTATGGAAATTGCTTCGGGACCCCGAAAAGGTGAGTAATAGTCCACGAAACGGGTCAGAATTGGCCAGAACTATGAGTGTTGACGACGGGCACGTAAACGCACCCCTGGGATTGTGAATCATGGAAATCGCTCTAGGACCCCAAAACAGTGAGTAATTGTCCACGTGACAGACCAGAATTGGGCAAAATGGTGAGTGTTGATAACCGACACATAAACGCACCCCGGGGATCGCAAATCCTGTAAATCGCTCTAGGACCCCAAAACGGTGAGTACTAGTGCACCAAACGGACCAGAATCGGCCAAAACTGCGATTGTTGATGACCGACACGTAAGCGCACCGTAGGGTTTGTCAATCGTGGAAATCACTTCGGGATGCCAAAACTGTGTAATAGTTCAAAACGGGCCAAAATCGGCCAAAACTGCGAGTCTTGACGACCAACACGCAAGCACACCTTGGAGTTCGACAAAAATGGAAATCTCTTTGGGACCCCAAAACGGTGAGTAATAGTCCATGAAACGGGACGGAATCAACAAAACCTGCGAGTGTTGATGAGCGACATGTAAACGCACCCAGAGGTTCGTCAATCATGGAAATCACTCCGGGACCCCAAAACAGCGAGTAATAGTCCACGAGACGGCCAGAATTAACCAAAATTGTGAGTGTTGATGACCGACACATAAATGCACCCCCGGGGTTCGTCAATCGTGGAAATCACTTGGGGACCCCAAAACTGAGTAATAGTCCAAGAAACGGGCCAGAATCGGCCAAAACTGCGAGACTTGACGACCAACATGTAAACACACATTGGGGTTCGGCAACAATGGAAATCGCTTTAGGACCCCAAAACGGTGAGTAGTAGTCCACGAAAGGGACAGAATCGAAGAAAACCGCGATTGTTGATGACCAAAACATAAACGCACCAGGGGTTCGTCAATCGTGGAAATCCCTCCGGGACCCGAAACAGCGAGTTATAGCCCACAAAACGGGCCAGAATCGGCCAAAACTGCGAGTGTTGATGAACGACACGTAAGTGCATCTTTGGGTTCAACAACTATGGAAATAGCTTCGGGACCCCAAAAAGGTGAGTAATAGTCCACGAAACGGGTCAGAATTGGCCAGAACTATGAGTGTTGACGACGGGCACGTAAACGCACCCCTGGGATTGTAAATCGTGGAAATCGCTCTAGGACCCCCAAACAGTGAGTAATTGTCCACGTGACAGACCAGAAATTGGCAAAATGGTGAGTGTTGATAACCGACACATAAACGCACCCCGGGGTTCGTCAATCGTGGAAATCCCTCCGGGACCCCAAAACGGTGAGT
>NW_021285209.1:0-1248 GCF_002162155.2 Triticum dicoccoides
AGGTTATATAGTTTTATAGATGGAATAGATAAGGAATAGGTGTTTGATTTAATGTATTTATGTACATTATGATAAACTTGTACCTTCATCCGAACATGTGAAAAGTTTTGTCATCACAGGCTTTTAGCTTTAACCTCCGAACCAAAATGGTGGAGTGTTTCCGGATACTATTTGAAAAGAAGCATTCATTATGTCCGGAAACTAGGCAACCCAATCATTGTGCTCGAACAGACAAAAAGTTTTAGTTTGGGTTGTATGTTATATTACATATGTAAGAAACGTCTTCCAAGGAAAATAGTTGCGTTAAGGGTTCCTTTCCTTGGGCTGGCATGCTGTAATTACGCGTGTCGTGGTGTTGGAGTGGTTACAATAATGTAACAATCTGTCGCTTGATTGACGACCACTTATTCTCTTAAGAATGCTAGCTTTCGGCTTCACCTGTGTGTGGTACATGTCTGGTGACCCGATTGTAACAATCACAGAGGTGCTCCCTTTACGCCCTAGCCGAACAATCAGGAACATAGGGCATAAACACAAGAGCCAGGCAACCCAGCTTGGCAAAAACCAAAGTCATAGAGATGCATATAATGGTAGAAAAAGTATTTATATGAGTGAACGACACATATATTGTGAGCTCTAAGCTCTGAATAATAATGCGCTTCTGTTAGGGAAGCCCCCAGGTGTCGTGGGGTATATACATTTTAGGATGTGCACCCCGTAAGTGTTCGGCTTATCCAAACATACCTTGGGAATCGTACAATAACGAGAAAATATAAAGAAATGAAGAAGAGACAAACAAAAAAAGGAACATGGCCGAACTTATGCGTAGAACCTTCGGAGGCGAGCAACGTTCCATGGGTTCGCTCTAAGCGATTATCTGATGCATTACGAAGGCGATAGGCCCCTCCTGTGAGAACTTCATCTATGATAAAGGGCCCCTCCCATTTTGGTTTGAGATCGTCCTTCTTCTTCTCCGGGAGGTGTAAAACGAGTTCACCGACATTATAAGTCTTGGCCCGCACTTCTCTGCTTTGATATCTCCGAGCCTGTTGTTGATAGAATGCGGGACGGGCTTTTGCAACATCACGTTCCTCCTCCAGGCCATCTAGGCCGTCCTGCCGATCGAGTTCGGCTTCTCTCTGTTCATACATGCGCACTCGAGGTGAGTCATGAATAATGTCACAGGGCAAGATAGCCTCTGCGTCGTACACCATGAAAAAGGGTGTGTACCTGCTCGTGCGATTGGGC
>NW_021285210.1:0-4065 GCF_002162155.2 Triticum dicoccoides
CTAAACAAATGTTAATTACAACAATCAAGATAATTTATATATAATTACAACAATAAAACTGTAAAAGGCAAACAAAAGGCATGAGACAGCAATCAGTTATTGGGAAACAAAGTAATTCAAGGATACTAAAACTAATGAACAAAAATGGCACATATAGAAAATGCCCATCAAAAGGAAATGAATCATACCATGACTCAAATTCGTCATGGGATGAGAATATATCAGGCAAAATGAAATTCAGTAGCGACCACAACTCTGCCCCAACTCCTAGTCAAAGGAGCATTTTATCCATTGGAACGTGCCCCAACTCCCTCAATAATTTGCACTTTGTATTTTTTTAAAGATGTCCCTGGAAAAAAGAATCTGGCCAAGACGTACATACATGGGGAAGAGAGAGAAATATATAAGGGCAATAATTCAGATCATGTGACTTCCACTTATAATTAGCAAGAAACTTTGCATCAAACATAGCCATCTCATATGAAGTGATTATTATCAGAAAACCAGGACCAACAGTTTTGGGCATGTAGTTTCTCGCTAGCTCTGTCCGAGCCACTTTATCTCCATGATAAATCAAACCATTTAGAGAAGGAGCAATCCTGAAATTAAGTATTCCACATAAGATAGCAAACAAACTAAGCACAGTGAAGGACAACTCTGGATGCTTTACCTCATTGAGTCGTTCAACCAGTTTGACAGGGTGGAAGGAAGAGCAATAACCATGTATGGACCATACAGACCATTCCCTTTAGGATGACCAAGAAATGCAATTGTCTGAATTGTTTTTCAAAGGCCCATTTGATCACGCAGTATCCCATTAAGCTCATTTCGCCACTGTGATATTAGCCACTTAACGTCTTTTATCTGGTAAGATTTCAACTTCCCCCTCTCAATAACAGAACAAGGCTGGCTTGCTCTCTTTCCCACTGTTCTTCTTCTGTTAGAGTACCATCATCAGCAGAATGATCTTCACGAGATCTTGGAAGCATGTCTGCCACTGTAGTTTTAGCCTTCGTCTGAACAACATTTTATTTCCAGTAATTAGATATAACATAAGGTCTAATCAAGGAACATGAGTTGCTTTCCCAATATATTCTTCTAACTAAATGTTATTCAACACTCAGAATGATGAGCCATCTCATGGAGAATATTAAAATAAATCTTATTCAACTGACATTAATAAGGGCATCTCCAGCCGTTGGCCCCCCAGGGGGCGTCTAAAAGCGCCGCCTGGGGGTGAGCCGGCGCAAAAAATGGCCCTGGGGGTGAGTCGGTCCCCATCCGTCAGCCCCAGGGCCGCCCCCCAGGCGCGTATTAAAAAAAACCGTTCGGCGAAGTTATGATAAAAACTAGTTAAATTTCGGCCAAACATGGCAAGTTTCGGCGAAATTCGTGGGCACAGGCGAGTGGAGGCCGCCGGCTTTTATAGCCGGGCCGCGCCCGTGTGTACGCGTGCGAGGGAGGGGAGGCGTCGGCGCGCCGTCCCGTGAAGCGCCGCCCGTGAGGAATCAATGGCGCTGCTGACCGGCGGCAGCCTTGCCATTGATTCCCCGCAGGAACCGAGGCCGTTGGGGGAAGACGAGGCGCCGAGTCGCTGACGCGGCTGGCCCGCGTCTTTTTCGCGCCAAAACAGCTCGCCCCGGCGCCCCTGGGCACCCCCCAGCGCGCCGGGTTCGGGCTGGGTCCGCCGGCGCTGTTTTCGGCCCAAGCCGGCGAAAATCGGGCTCCTGGGGGCGCGACTGGGCCGTTTTTTCGGCGCCGGCGCGAAAAAATCGCCTGGGGAGGCCTTCCTGGGGGCGCGGCTGGAGATGCCCTAAGTCCAAGTCAAAGTAATTTAAACCATAGAACATCTTGAATAGTCCATTTAACTAAGATTTGTAACCTTTCGTTAAGAAAGATGCTACTAATAAAAAGGAAGTCAGGAATTTTTTATGAGTAGACATTATGAGATCAAGCTCCCCCATCTAAAGTTAATTCACGAGGAAACAACGACCAGATGAGGTAAATACACTCACTTTCAAAGTAGGTCAATGACAAACATCCGGTCTCTTCCTTGCCGAGCTGCCCTCAGTAAAAACTACCCTGTTCATCATGTTGACAAGCTTCCTCTCGCTGCAAATCCAACACGATTTAGCCTCTTCCTAACTAAGCAACAAATTTATACATTACCTTAGAGAACATGCAATAGCAGGTCATATCATGTTTGTGTAGGTAGGTAAAATTCACTAAATGATGATATTATAGAACCAAATTCTGTAAAGAACAAAAAAACAGACATGGGAGCAATCACCATCGACCAGCCAAGAAAATGTCGATCGCCTTGGTCCTGGAGTGTACAATACAGACTGTTAGTAGTGGCAAAGGTCCATTGAAGGTGTCTGTGAGCCAGAAGAGATAAGTGCCATGTAAAGTGACACAAACTTACAGTTAGTGGAGCACGGCAAGCTAGACGATGTTCCGACGAGATTGGCTGGGTCGGCAATTTTGATTTGCTGATTCAGAGATTCAATCGAGGGGCTTTATGGCACAGAAGAAGAGGGATGGCACCCTGGCAGCGAGCTGTATCAGTTCTCCTGTGCGGACACAGCACCCGGCCCATAGCCGCGAGCTGGATCAGTTCACCGACCTGGCAAATCACAACTTTTGCTCCATTCTGGCGTTTGTGCTGGAGGACGAAGTTGTGAAGACACGAACGTGGTGGGTATGAACTGCAACACAAATTCGACAGCCAACAACGATGGGAGCACATCTCTGAAGTAAAACAAATACACGATGCGGTAGAGGTCTGATTGTATAGTAACTTAAAGTTAACCAATCTTTTGGAGAGGACGTATAGACGCACACCACAAAGGTCCAGTTTGTAACTCGACAAAAGTGAACATGGGAGCAAATAAAACATGTACACGTTAAGATTTAATTTGTATTTTGTCTTCTATCACTTCGGCGATCATTTTAAAAGTATTTCTCTTCGATCATAGTAGTACTTTGACTTCAAGGAACTGACACTAATACAATCAGACCTATGTAGCCTGGATGAACCCCAACTCTGTTTGATTAATCGTTTGATATCCAATTAAGATAAAAATTAATCTAGACCTACAGCTCGAATAAGCTAAATTAGAGCACCGAGTGAGCACTGCACCAGCAATCATCCTCCAAGACCATGACCAAAATGATCAGAATTTTCTTCCTTTTTCCTCCTCACTCTAGCAATTATTTAGATTTCTTTCAGAATTAATGATCACAACAGATTTCTTTCAGAATTAATGATCACAGGAGATCACAGAAGAAGAAAACATGTGTGCATCCTTTCGGTAATATACATGAAAGGCAAAAGTTCAGAATGATACAATTTTATATTTTATTTACCTAGTAAGAAAATGGAGTTCCCATATTTTGGTGGATGAAATCTGAAGTAGTCCCTCCATATCAGCTCAAATAATACCCCGGAACCATTGACATGTCAGGAATAGCAGTCCAGTATGAATTAGAGCATTCTGTACACAAGGCTTCAAGCATGGAATTGAGCTTAGTCTTTCTGTTTTAGGATAAGATGATTGTCTTCCTCAAAAACACAATTTAGCACACTTCATAATAACACCTCCTGTGTCCTCTCAAGTTTCTCTAGCTCCACATCAACCCAGTCAACATACTTGCCTTCATAGAAGCATGGCGTTATTTCATATTAAAGCTAATTAAAAGAAGAGAGAAAAATTCACGACAATATCGCACTACCACCTGCCATTTTTTGGTAAGACTCCATCAGTCAAAGCATGGAGATCGGAGTCCTTCTCTCTATCATAACTAATTCTAAAAATTAGCATAAGTCTAAAAGCTTTCGAGGTGGTATGTTAAAAAGAGGGAGAGAGACAACAAGGTAATAGACAAAGAACGGTTGCACCCATTGACTGGTTTTACCTGTAGTCAAATTTAGGGAAAATATAATGAAGAGCATTCACTACTAAATCCACGGTGGCGATATCTATTATGGAAGTATCCACCAAGTGGTCGTGTTGAACCTGTAAGCCAAAACAGGGGTCAAATAAGTGAAAGACAGACAACATG
>NW_021285211.1:0-1031 GCF_002162155.2 Triticum dicoccoides
TGTTGGGTCATGAGACCCATGTTTGTAATATCTCGCTCCTCGGAGCCTATTGGATAAAATACTTGAGTCGTAGAGTCATGTTGTGATGCCATGTTGTATTTGCACATATCGAGCATATTGTGTGTATGTTATTGAAATGCTTGGTATGTGTGGGATCTGACCATCTAGTTGTTTATCTTTAGTAGCCTCTCTTACCGGGAAATGTCTCCTAGTGTTTCCATTGAGCCTTGGTAGCTTGCTACTGCTCCGGAACACTTAGGCTGGCCGGCATGTGTCCTTCTTTGTTCCTGTGTCTGTCCCTTCGGGGAAATGTCACGCGATGAATACCGGAGTCCTGTTAGCCCGCTACAGCCCGGTTCACCGGAGTCCTGCTAGCCCAGTGCTACAGCCTGGATTCACTCGCTGATGACCGACACGTTCGATGCTGGGTCATGGATGCCTGTCCCTGTAAGTCTGTGCCACTTTGGGTTTACGACTAACCATGTCAGCCCGGGCTCCTTATCATATGGATGCTAGCGACACTGTCATATACGTGTGCCAAAAGGCGCAAACGGTCCCGGGCAAAGGTAAGGTGACACCCGTGGGAATACCGTGCGTGAGGCCGCAAAGTGATATGAGGTGTTACATGCTAGGTCGATGTGGCATTGAGTCGGGGTCCTGACAGCGTTGGTATCAGAGCTTGACTGCCTGTAGGATTACCAAGCCAAACTGGTCGAAGTTGAGTCTAGAAATTCTTTAGTTATATAAGGGAATTGATTGTGGGATGGAACGTAAGGCTCTTTTTACTCCTTATACCTTATGCCTTCTGATCTGAGTCATCTTATCTTTCCTGCGGGGTTAAGGAACTAGGCTTTCTCCTCTTTCTATTAGGATCACGTGTTACTATCAGTGGACTTATAAGATTGTTGGATTTAAGTTTCAGTTCAGTTCCTACTACTTCTGTATGTTAACTGTTGATCTCGAGACCTTGATATTGTGCTTCTGAGTGGTTATGCCACCATTTATGTGAATGTCTCAAATTTTTTCTGAGC
>NW_021285212.1:0-787 GCF_002162155.2 Triticum dicoccoides
ATTTTGGAGCTAAGTTAGGTTATTATGTCATTTTGGAGCTAGCTAAGCATATGAAGTCATTTAGGACCTAAAATATGTCATTTCTTAAGCATATTATATCATTTTAGAGCTAGCTAAGCATATTAAGTTATTTTGGAGGAAAGGATGCTAAGTATAGGTCATTTTAGAGCTATCCTAGGTTAAATATGTCATTTTTAATCTAGCTAAGCATATTAAGTCTTTTTGGAGGAAAAATGCTAAGTATAGGTCATTTTAGAGTTATCCTAGGTTAAATATGTCATTTTGGAGCTAATTAAGCTTATTATGTCATTTTTGAGCTAGCTAAGCATATTGAGACATTTTGGAGGAAAAATGCTAACTATGGGTCATTTTAGAGCAAGCCTAGGTTAAATAGGTCATTTTGGAGCTAAGTATGGTTATTATGTCATTTTGGAGCTAGCTAAGCATATGAAGTCATTTAGGACCTAAAATATGTCATTTCTTAAGCATATTATATCATTTTAGAGCTAGCTAAGCATATTAAGTCATTTTGGAAGAAAAAATACTAAGTGTAGGTCATTTTAGAGCTATCCTAGGTTAAATATGTCATTTTTAAGCTAGCTAAGCATATTAAGTCATTTTGGAGGAAAAAATGCTAAGTATAGGTCATTTTAGAGCTATCCTAGGTTAAATATGTCATTTTGGAGCTAATTAAGCTTATTATGTAATTTTTGAGCTAGCTAAGCATATTAAATCATCTTGGAGGAAAAAATGCTAAGTATAAGTCATTTTAGAGCTGGCCTAGGTT
>NW_021285213.1:0-1075 GCF_002162155.2 Triticum dicoccoides
GTTTCCAAGATGGAATTTCACTGATGCATTGAAGAGTGCCCTTACACGCTCATCCGTGGGCAATGGCAAGCCCAGCCATGGCTTTTCAGGTTCGGTCCATGTTTGCCAAAGCCATCTCATTCTAAGCGCTGTGCTCTGTGCCTCAATATTGGTGATGCCGAGCCCTCCGAGCTCTCGCGGTCTGCATACGGCCCTCCAGTTTACCAAACATTTCCCGCCCGGGGCGACCTCTTTGCTCTCCCAAAGGAATCCTCTTCGGACCTTATCAACAGCTTTACGTAGCCAGACCGGAGGGTCGATGGCGATCATTTGGAAGACAAGCATGGCCGAGAGGACCTGTTGCACTAGGCTCAGCCGGGCGTCCATGGAGAAGTGAGCTAATTTCCATCCCTTCATCTTGCCGTAGACCTTGTCCAGCGCCGGTTGCCAGTCAGCTCTAGTGATCCTGCAGTCAGAGAGAGGCATGCCCAGGTATGTGCAAGGAAAGTGCTTGATCGGGCAGCCCAGCTCCCCGGCAATTGCTTCCATATCTATCCCTCCGCAGCAGATAGGTGTTAATGAGCTCTTTCCATAGTTCGTACGCAATCCTGAAGCTGTACCAAAGGCGTCTAGCATATCCTGAACAGCCTTCATCTCTTGGATGTCTGGGTTTATGAATATAATTGCATCGTCGGCGTATAGGGATGTTCTGTAGGCCAATCTCTGGTTGCCAATGGGCTTTAGAATCCCTACTTGAGATGATTTGGCGAACATTGTTGCCATGCAGTCCAGGACGATGACGAAGAGGAGCGGTGATAATGGGTCGCCTTGGCGCAAACCTCTTCTATGAATAATTGGCTCGGAAAGTTGCCCATTGATGAGCACCCGAGTGGATTGAGTGGCAAGCAGATTTGAAATCCAATTCAACCATTTCCTGCCGAACCCCTTCGCCTGCAAAACTTCCAGCAAGAATTCCCATGACACCGTATCAAATGCTTTTTCGATGTCAAGCTTGATCATCATGGCTGGGGTCTTTGCTTGTCGTAGCGCCCTTGCAATCCCTCTGACATAGATGTAATTATCATGTATATTTCTG
>NW_021285214.1:0-2833 GCF_002162155.2 Triticum dicoccoides
TATTTAATATGGCTTGCTGATCATTGAGCAAGTCAATCAAAGTCCATACTTTGTTCTCATACATGGATCCCATCCCAGATTTCATGGCCTCAAGCCATTTCGCAGAATCTGGGCTCATCATCGCTTCCTCATAGTTCGTAGGTTTATCATGGTCTAGTAACATGACTTCTAGAACAGGATTACCGTACCACTCTGGTGCGGATCTTACTCTGGTAGACCTACGAGGTTCAGTAGAAACTTGATCTGAAGTTTCATGATCAATATCATTAGCTTCCTCACTAATTGGTGTAGGTGTCACAGGAACCGATTCATGTGATGAACTACTTTCCAATAACGGAGCAGGTACAGTTACCTCATCAAGTTCTACTTTCCTCCCACTCACTTCTTTCGAGAGAAACTCCTTCTCTAGAAAGGATCCATTCTTAGCAATGAATGTTTTGACTTTGGATTTGTGATAGAAGGAGTACCCAACAGTTTCCTTTGGGTATTCTATGAAGACGCACTTCTCCGATTTGGGTTCGAGCTTATCAGGTTGAAACTTTTTCATATAAGCATCGCAACTTCAAACTTTAAGAAACGACAGCTTATGTTTACTGCTAAACCATAGTTCATACGGTGTCGTCTCAACGGATTTAGATGGTGCCCTTTTAAATGTGAATGCAGCTGTCTCTAATGCACAACCCCAAAACGATAGTGGTAAAACCGATAAGAGACATCATAGATCGCAGCATATCCAATAAAGTGCAGTTACGACGTTCGGACACACCATAACGTTATGGTGTTCCAGGTGGCGTGAGCTGTGAAACTATTCCACATTGTTTTAATTGAAGACCAAACTCGTAACTCAAATATTCGTCTCCGCGATCAGATCGTAGAAACTTTATTTTCTTGTTACGATGATTTTTCCACTTCACTCTGAAATTCTTTGAACCTTTCAATTATTTCAGACTTATGTTTCATCAAGTAGATATACCCATATCTGCTCAAATCATCTGTGAAGGTCAGAAAATAATGATACTTGCCGCGAGCCTCAACACTCATCAGATCGCATACATCACTATATATTATTTCCAATAAGTCAGTTGCTCGCTCTATTGTTCCGGAGAACGGAGTCTTTAGTCATCTTGCCCATAAGGCATGGTTCGCAAGCATCAAGTGATTCATAATCAAGTCATTCCAAAATCCCATCAGCATGGAGTTTCTTCATGCGCTTTACACCAATATGACCTAAACTGCAGTGCCACAAATAAGTTGCACTATCATTATTAACTTTGCATCTTTTGGTTTAAATATTATGAATATGTGTATCACTACGATCGAGATCCAACGAACCATTTTCATTGGGTGTGTAACCATATAAGGTTTTATTCATGTAAACAGAACAACAATTTATTCTCTTACTTAAATGAATAACCGCATTGCAATAAACATGATCAAATCATATTCATGCTCAACGCAAACACCAAATAACACTTATTTAGTTTCAACACTAATCCCGAAAGTATAGGGAGTGTGCGATGATGATCATATCAATCTTGGAACCACTTCCAACACTCATCATCACTTCACCCTCAACTAGTTTCTGTTTATTCTGTAACTCCTGTTTCGAGTTACTAATCTTAGCAACCGAACAAGTATCAAATACTCAGGGGTTCCTATAAACTCTAGTAAGGTACACATCAAAAACCTGCATATCAAATATACCCTTTTTCACTTTGCCATCCTTCTTATCCACCAAATATTCAGGGCATTTCCGCTTCCAGTGACCATTTCCTTTGCAGTGTAAGCACTTAGTTTCAGGCTTTGGTCCAGCTTTGGGCTTCTTCGTGGGAGTGACAACTTGCTTGTCATTCTACTTGAAGTTCCCTTTCTTTCCCTTTGACCTTTTTCTTGAAACTAGTGATCTTGTCAACCATCAACACTTGATGTTCTTTCTTGATTTCTACCTTCGTCGTTTTCAACATCACGAAGAGCTCGGGAATCGTTTTCATCATCCCTTGCATATTATAGTTCATCACGAAGTTCTACTAACTTGGTGGTGGTGAGTAGAGAATTCTGTCAATCACTATCTTATTTGGAAGATTAACTCCCACTTGATTCAAGCGATTGGAGTGCCCAGACAATCTGAGCACATGCTCACTAGTTGAGCGATTCTCCTCCATCTTTTAGCAATAGAATTTGTTGGAGACTTCATATCTCTCAACTTGGGTATTTGCTTGAAATATTAACTTCAATTCCTGGAACATCTCATATGGTCCATGACGTTCAAAACGTCTTTGAAGTCCCGATTCTAAGCCGTTAAGCATGGTGCACTAAGCTATCAAGTAGTCATCATATTGAGCTAGCCAAACATTCATAACGTCTGCATCTGCTGCTGCAATAGGTTTGTCACCTAGCGGTGCATCAACGACATAATTCTTCTGCGCAGCAATGATGATAAACGTCAGATCACGGATCCAATCCGCATCATTGCTACCAACATCTTTCAACACAATTTTCTCTAGGAACATATCAAAATAAACATATGAAAGCAACAACGCAAGCTATTGATCTACAACATAATTTGCAAAATACTACCAGGACTAAGTTCATGATAAATTTAAGTTCAATTAATCATATTACTTAAGAACTCCCACTTAGACAGACATCTCTCTAGTCATCTAAGTGATCACGTGATCCAAATCAACTAAACCATGTCCGATCATCACGTGAGATGGAGTAGTTTCAATGGTGAACATCATTATGTTGATCATATCTACTATATGATTCACGCTCGACCTTTCGGTCTCCGTGTTCCGAGGCCATATCTGTATATGCTAGGCTCGTCAAGTTT
>NW_021285215.1:0-2030 GCF_002162155.2 Triticum dicoccoides
CGTGCTCGCCCCCGACCCGGCCCTCGCCCCCGACCCCGGCGCCGACGCTCGCCCCCGACCCCGGCGCTCGCCCCCGACCATAGACATATGTGTTTGCAGGCGAAAGAAACCCCGTGCACCATACTCTACTTGATCAAAGGCCAGAAGGTGGACGTGGGAAAGGGGATGATAATGGACCCCTCTCAACGCACGTTCCACAACCAGCCGATCCCCGCTGGGCACTTCAGGGTTAGCTTGACCAGTGTAAAATCGGGGCACGAGGATTTGCCTCCTCTAGTACAGCATGTGGGAGCGGACGACGAGAGCCCTCCGCGGATTGGAAGCTGCAAGAATTGGGTGCTGCTATGGCTGAAGAATCTTATTCGTCTAGAGACGGCCGAGAGCACACCAATAACTACCACACATCAACAAGCATGTGCGGAGACCACCACCCCGCCTACGCAATGACCAGCTCCTGTAGTTCCGGGTGAGAGCGGCAGATGACATGATGAAGGGGGTGCAATAGTACTGGCTGATGTAATTTCTCCTGTAGAACAGAGAATGGATGATGAGACGGAGGTCGACCCTATGGATTACCTCAATACAAACGCGTATGACTGTGACATAGATATGATGAGTCAACCATATGACGAATCGGGCTATCAGCTTGCTAATGAGGATATGGATGATATGCCCGGGCAGGGTCGTAGCGTGGATTGCAAAAAGTCTCTCTTCATGAAATCCTCACAGGACACGGCTGAAGATGCCGCCTCAACACAGGCTCAACTAGCCGGGAACGAGGGTCGTACAGTACTTAGCCCGGGAACACTAGGGCAGGGGTTAAGGAAGGGCCTGGAAGGTGTGCCCAAGAAAAAGAAGAGGAAGAGATCGGGGAAGGTAACTACCTCCAAACAAGCCAGAGCACATAGCAGCCAGACGATGCATTCTGAAGAGCATGTACCCGTGAAAGGTGCGGTCATGTTCCATCTCACGGGCGAGCCGATGCTACCGCCAAAACCGCTGGAGGCACTATCAGGGGATCTCAGGAGACTGCACGACCATGTGTTGTCGACTGAGAAAAGCCTACTAGCCTCAAAGGATCCAGGATATCCGACATACGCGGGTCGTGTGCCTGAGGGAAAGTGCTACGTCGACACACGGCCCGCGGAGGTGTTCTTCCTGCGGTTTGACCATATCTTTGAGATGTTTCTAACAAGGCGGCTTGATTTTACTATCGTCCGCCTTTTTGCGCTACATATGAGCTCCGTCATGAAGAGTGAAGAAGTCTCGCAAATCTGTGTGGCGGATCCGTACTACATGTAGGAGTCTTTCTTGAGTCTCAGCTACTTTGAGCGTGAAACTGCTAGGGAGTACCTCCAAAACTTCATGGTACAGAATAAGGATCGGGAAATTGTCCTCGTGCCTTATCATCCAAAGTAAGTCAGTTCCGAACAACCCTTTCGTACATTTCAATCATTCCTTCTCTCTCATATGGGGAATAATTTGAGGTGTCTTTTCCCCGCAGCAACGGGCGCGCCGTCCTTATCGTTCTTTACCCGCAAGTCTCCCACGCCGTGTATTTTGACCCTTCCAGAGACTAGGAGAAAAAAGACTACACCCACATAATGAATATTCTAGATGATGCTCTCCAAGGCTTCAGCTTTAGAGGTGGCCACGTGCAGATCAAGAAACAAAGGAACAAGAAGATGGATTTCGCGCATAAAACTAACTTCTCCTGCATCCATGTCCCAAAACCAAGCAAGAAGGATGGATTCTACATCGTCCATCTCATGATTCAGTTCAACACGGATCACCAAAAGCTTCGCATTAACAACAGAAATGATGATCATATCCACAAGTGGCTAGAATCTCATGGAGAAGCGGATTATATGAAGGAAATATGCCCTAGAGGCAATAATAAAGTTATTATTTATTTCCTCATGTCATGATAAATGTTTATTATTCATGCTAGAATTTTATTAACCGGAAACATGATACATGTGTGAATACATAGACAAACATATAGTCATTAGTATGCCTCTACTTGAGTA
>NW_021285216.1:0-3441 GCF_002162155.2 Triticum dicoccoides
GCATTTTTATTCAAAAAATAGAAAAATGATGAGAAACACATGAAACCTTGGTGATATAATGTCATGCCACCAAGATGATGTGCTAAAGAAATTGGCATGCTTGCCGAAAGTTTGGACACACATCCCTCACAAATCGGAGCAACTCGCTAGAAGGTTCGCGGTTTCGAGAGGAAACAATGCATGTTTGATGACGAACGGGAGATTGCTTCCTCTTACAGTCTTGAAACTTTTTTTCAACGTCTAACATGCACTACTACAACTGTAATGTGAAATTTTGGAAAATTCTAGGGATCATTTGACCTTTTAAAGACATTTAAGTGATTTTCTAACCATTTAATGGCCGTAATTCTAATTTGAACTACATCTACATGCAACTCCTAACCAAAACATTTTGAAAAATCATATATGTGTACTTGTGTGTGAGTTAATTCCCTGTGCAATAAATTAGAAAGAATTGTCAAACATATTTGTTTCACGACACGGACACATGAATACGTATGCATGGAGTGACATGGCATTTTAATTCAAAAAAATAGAAAAATGATGAGAAACACATGAAACCTTGGTTGATATAATGTGATGCCACCAAGATAATGTGGTAAAGAAATTGGCATGTTTGACGAACGTTTGGACACGCACCCCTCACAAACTGGAGCAACTCACTAGAAGCTTCATTGTTCCGAGAGGGAACAATGCATGTTTGATGACAAACGGGAGATAGCTTCCTCTTACGGCCTTCAATTTTTTCCTACGTTTAACATGCACTAATACAACTGTCATGTGAAAATTTGGTAAATTTGAGGTGTCATTTGACCTTTTAAAGACATTTAAGTGATTTTCTAACCATTTAATGGTCGTAATTCAAATTTGAACTACATCTACATGCAATGCCTAACCATAACGGTTTCACAAATCATATTTTTGTTTACTTGTGTGCGAGTTAATTCCATGTGCAGTAAATTCGAAGGAATTTTCAGACATATTGGTGTCAAGGCATGCGCACATGCACGGAGTACATGCCATGGAATTTTAATTCCAAAAAATATAAAATGACCTGAAAAACATGAAATCTTGCTTCATTTAATGTCATGCCACCAAGATGATGTGCTAAAGAAATTGGCATGCTTGCCGAAAGTTTGAACACACATCCCTCACAAATCGGAGCAACTCGCTAGAAGGTTCACGGTTTTGAGAGGAAACAATGCATGTTTGATGACGAACGGGAGATTGCTTCCTCTTACGGTCTTGAATTTTTTTTTTCAACGTCTAACATGCACTACTACAACTGTAATGTGAAATTTTGGAAAATTCTAGGGATCATTTGACCTTTTAAAGACATTTAAGTGATTTTCTAAGCATTTAATAACCATAATTCAAATTTGAACTACATCTACATGCAACGCCTAACCAAAAAATTTTGAAAAATCATATATGTGTACTTGTGTGTGAGTTAATTCCATGTGCAATAAATTAGAAAGAATTGTCTAACATATTGGTCTCACGACACGGACACATGAATACGTATGCATGGTGTGACATGGCATTTTAATTCAAAAAATAGAAAAATGATGAGAAACACATGAAACCTTGGTTGATGTAATGTCATGCCACCAAGATGATGTGGTAAAGAAATTAGCATGTTTGACGAACGTTTGGACACGCACCCCTCACAAACCGGAGCAACTCACTAGAAGCTTCCTGGTTCCGAGAGGGAACAATGCATGTTTGATGTCGAACGGGAGATAGCTTCCTCTTACGGCCTTCAATTTTTTTTCCTACGTTTAACGTGCACTAATACAACTGTCATGTGAAAATTTGGTAAATTTCAGGGGTCATTTGACCTTTTAAAGACATTTAAGTGATTTTTTAACCATTTAATGGTCGTAATTCAAATTTGAACTACATCTACATGCAATGCCTAAACATAACGGTTTCAAAAATCATATTTTTGTGTACTTGTGTGCGAGTTAATTCCATGTGCAGTAAATTCGAAGGAATTTTCAGACATATTGGTGTCAAGGCATGTGCACATGCATGGAGTACATGCCATGGCATTTTAATTCCAAAAAAATAAAAAATGACCTGAAAAACATGAAACCTTGCTTCATTTAATGTTATGCCACCAAGATGATGTGCTAAAGAAATTGGCATGCTTGCCGAAAGTTTGGACACACATCCCTCACAAATCAGAGCAACTCGCTAGAAGGTTCGCGGTTTTGAGAGGAAATAATGCATGTTTGATGACGAATGGGAGATTGCTTCCTCTTACGGTCTTGAATTTTTTTTCAATGTCTAACATGCACTACTACAACTGTAATGTGAAATTTTGGAAAATTCTAGGGATCATTTGACCTTTTAAAGACATTTAAGTGATTTTCTAGGCATTTAATGACCGTAATTCAAATTTGAACTACATCTACATGCAACGCCTAACCAAAACATTTTGAAAAATCACATATGTGTACTTGTGTGTGAGTTAATTCCATGTGCAATAAATTAGAAAGAATTGTCAAACATATTTGTTTCACGACACGGACACATGAATACGTATGCATGGAGTGACATGGCATTTTAATTCAAAAAAATAGAAAAATGATGAGAAACACATGAAACCTTGGTTGATATAATGTCATGCCACCAAGATAATGCGGTAAAGAAATTGGCATGTTTGACGAACGTTTGGACATGCACCCCTCACAAACCGGAGCAACTCACTAGAAGCTTCATTGTTCCGAGAGGGAACAATGCATGTTTGATGACGAACGGGAGATAGCTTCCTCTTACGGCCTTCAATTTTTTCCTACGTTTAACATGCACTAATACAACTATCATGTGAAAATTTGGTAAATTTGAGGTGTCATTTGACCTTTTAAAGACATTTAAGTGATTTTCTAACCATCTAATGGTCGTAATTCAAATTTGAACTACATCTACATGCAATGCCTAAACATAACGGTTTCAAAAATCATATTTTTGTTTACTTGTGTGCGAGTTAATTCCATGTGCAGTAAATTCGAAGGAATTTTCAGACATATTGGTGTCAAGGCATGTGCACATGCATGGAGTACATGCCATGGCATTTTAATTCCGAAAAAATAAAAAATGACCTGAAAAACATGAAACCTTGCTTCATTTAATGTTATGCCACCAAGATGATGTGCTAAAGAAATTGGCATGCTTGCCAAAAGTTTGGACACACATCCCTCACAAATCAGAGCAACTCGCTAGAAGGTTCGCGGTTTTGAGAGGAAACAATGCATGTTTGATGACGAACGGGAGATTGCTTCCTCTTATGGTCTTGAATTTTTTTTCAATGTCTAACATGCACTACTACAACTGTAATGTGAAATTTTGGAAAATTCTAGGGATCATTTGACCTTTTAAAGACATTTAAGTGATTTTCTAAGCATTTAATGACCGTAATTCAAATTTGAACTACAT
>NW_021285217.1:0-11797 GCF_002162155.2 Triticum dicoccoides
TATGAATGCTAAATATAAACTTGCTGGAGACAAGGGTAGAAAACATGTTGTGTTTGCACCTGGAGATCTTGTTTGGTTACATTTGCGTAAGGATAGATTTCCTGATTTGCGCAAATCAAAGTTAATGCCACGTGCTGATGGTCCCTTTAAGGTGTTAGAGAAAATAAATGATAATGCATATAAACTTGAGCTGCCTGCAGATTTTGGGGTTAGTCCCACTTTTAACATTGCAGATTTGAAGCCTTATTTGGGTGAGGAAGATGAACTTCCGTCGAGGACGACTTCATTTCAAGAAGGGGAGGATGATGAGGACATCAATACAATTGTTACACCCACACCCCCTGCTGCTATACATACTGGACCAATTACTAGAGCTCGTGCACTCCAACTAAATTACCAGATACTTTCGTTTCTTGGTAATGATTCTAATGTTCATGAGAATATGATGCTGGCTAAATTGGATACATTTGTTTTGCTTACAAATGAAGGGCCTAGCTTGGAGAAGGATGAACATTGGAGCAAGAACAAGCATGGAGATGATGGCATGCGCAAGGGGAACAAGAATGGAGTTACAAGTGATGATTTCAGGACTTTGAAGCCACCATAATGGGTGCATGAAGCCTTGGACGAAATATACAAGATGCCACTTCATAAATTTCGTCCCGAGGCTATTTTAGGTGCTGCGTCACCTTATTATTGGGCCAGGCCCATGTAATTTCGAAATACATAAGTATAGGCTATTTTTAGAGTACGTATGTGTGGGGAAACAAGAGATAGGGCTGATTTCGGACCCCTCCACCAAGGGCCATGAAATTCCCCCCCTCTTCCTCCATATATACAGCCCTTAGGGCATCCTTTAGACTTCGGGTTTTGTTTAGATTAAAAGTTCGCCATAGCTGCAACTTCGCGTACTTCGTTTGTGTTCAACGACCAGACAAAGGCGTCACAGAACCCCACCTTGATCAATAAAGCTTTCATCTTATATTCGCAATATCCAGATTGCAATCTCAGTTTCTTGCTTGTTCTTCGTTTGCTCGCAGGAAACAGACCCTCGTGGTCAGGTTGATCGTGCTCCGGCGTGGTCAATAACCTCTCGGAGTTGGTTTAGCGATTGCTAAGGTGCGACGTCCTCGCACGTTCGTAGTCGGATCGTCAAAGTCGACTGCCACCAAAACGATATCCATCATGTCATCGAAAGACGGGACACCTTTGCCTCTATCAGGGAAGATGTCATGAAGTAACATGATAGACCTTCTTTCAAGCCAATTAACATGTGTTCAAAAAAACAAGTACTCCCGCAAGACCCAGAGGTTAATTCGAGAACAAGTACCTCGAGGTTAATTTGACACACATGCCTTATAGGTCGACAAAAGTCATCTCACTTTTTTTTGGAAAGATGTCGTGAAGTAACACAGTAGACCTTCTTTCAAGCCAATTAACATGTGTTAAAAAAATTTAACCAAAAAGTAACGCGATAGACCTTCGATTAACATGCATTGAGAAAAAAGTACTCCACAAAGACCCAGATGTTAATTCGAGAACAAGTACCTCGAGGTTAATTTGACAAACATGCCTTATAGGTTGACAAAAGTCATATCACTTTTTTTCGAAACATGTCGTGAGGTAACACGACAGACCTTCTTTCAAGCCAATTAACATGTGTTCAGAAAACAAAAAATTTCAAAAAGTAAGGCGATAGACCTTTGATTAACATGTGTTCAAAAAACAAGTACTCCTGCAAGTCCCAGATGTTGATTCGAGAACAAGTACCTCGAGGTTAATTCGACAGACATGCCTTATAGGTTGACAAATAATAGAGGCGAGGGTCCCGATCTTTCGATGAGATGATAACTATCAATTTGGTGGAGACGACTTTGACGATCCGACTACAAACGTGCACGACGTTGCGCCTTAGCAACTGCTAAACCAATCTCCTGAGGTTACTGACGATGCTGGAAGCACAGTCAGCCTGACCACGAAGGTCTATTCCTGCAAGCAATCGAAGAACGAGCAAGAATATGATAAAGCAATCTGAATATCGCAAATATATATGAAGTATTGATGATGGTGGGGATCCGAAAGCGGTCTTGGTCTCGTCGTTGGACAAAAACGAAGTACACGAAGTTGCAATGGCTAACTTTTAACCATACAAATCCCAAGGAAAAAGCTACTAGATGGATCTACTTATATAGGAGCAAGGGGTGGCGGCCAAGGAGGTGGGAGGACGTCCCAAGGCAGCCTAAAACTAACCCTAGGTCGTACAAGGCTCATGGGCCCAAGTGGAGGTGATGCAACACCTTTGGGCTTGTAGTTTGACTCGGATTCTGCTGCAATGTCAGATTGTTTCGTCCGTAACTCAACACTCCGGACGAATTTGAAGGTGAATCAAATTGGATTGGAAAGAGCACGAAATCTAGTTTCCAACAAAAGAAGAATCACCCAATTCGGAGTCCGTATGAAAAAGTTGTTGGCATTTTGAGTCAGGTATGTTTGTGCAGTCCGAATCTGAATCCAGAACGTGAGAGACTTGGACTCTATCTTCTCTTGGCCCAAAAGTGACGTGAGAGGACTTTTTGAACACAACCTAAACTTCTCCTTTTCCCTTATTGATAGAGGCAAAGGTGTCCTGTCTTTCGATGAGATGATGGATATCGCTTTGGTGGCAGTCGACTTTGACGATCCGACTACGAACGTGCGAGGACGTCGCGCCTTAGCAATCGCTAAACCAACTCCGAGAAGTTATTGACCACGACGGAGCACGATCAACCTGACCACGAGGGTCTGTTTCCTGCGAGCAAACAAAGAACAAGCAAGAAACTGAGATTGCAACTTGGATATTGCGAATATAAGATGAAAGCTTTATTGATCAAGGTGGGGTTCTGTGACGCCTTTGTCTGGTCGTTGAACACAAACGAAGTACGCGAAGTTGCAGCCACGGCGAACTTTTAATCTAAACAAAACCCGAAGTCTAAACGATGCCCTAAGGGCTGTATATATGGAGGAAGAGGGGGGAATTTCGTGGCCCTTGGTGGAGGGGTCCGAAATCAACCCTATCTCTTGTTTCCCCACACATACGTACTCTAAAAATAGCCTATACTTATGTATTTCGAAATTACAATGGCCTGGCCCAATAATAAGGTGATGCAGCACCTAAAATAGCCTCGGGACGAAATTTATGAAGTGGCATCTTGTATATTTCGTCCAAGGCTTCATGCACCCATTATGGTGGCTTCAAAGTCCTGAAATCATCACTTGTAACTCCGTTCTTGTTCCCCTTGCGCATGCCATCATCTCCATGCTTGTTCTTGCTCCAATGTTCATCCTTCTCCAAGCTAGGCCCTTCATTTGTAAGCAAAACAAATGTATCCAATTTAGGCAGCATCATATTCTCATGAACATTAGAATCATTACCAAGAAACGAAAGTACCTGGTAATTTAGTTGGCGTGCACAAGCTCTAGTAATTGGTCCAGTATGTATAGCAGCAGGGCCTGTGGGTGTAACAATTGTATTGATGTCCTCCTCATCCTCCCCTTCTTGAAATGAAGTCGTCCTCGACGGAAGTTCATCTTCCTCACCCAAATAAGGCTTCAAATCTGCAATGTTAAAAGTGGGACTAACCCCAAAATCTGCAGGCAGCTCAAGTTTATATGCATTATCATTTATTTTCTCTAACACCTTAAAGGGACCATCAGCACGTGGCATTAACTTTGATTTGCGCAAATCAAGAAATCTATCCTTACGCAAATGTAACCAAACAAGATCTCCAGGTGCAAACACAACATGTTTTCTACCCTTATCTCCAGCAAGTTTATATTTAGCATTCATACGCTCAATGTTTTCCTTAGTTAACTCATGCATTTTTAAAATCAATTCAGCACGTTGTTTAGCATCAAAATTAACCTTCTTTGAAGATGGAAGAGGCAACAAATCAATAGGTGCACGAGGTAGGAAACCATACAGAACTTCAAAAGGGCACATCTTAGTAGTAGAATGCAATGAACGATTATAAGCAAATTCAATATGAGGCAAGCATTCCTCCCACATTTTCTTATTATTCTTCAAAACAGCCCTAAGCATAGTAGACAACGTTCTATTGACTACTTCAGTTTGTCCATCAGTTTGGGGGTGACAAGTAGTACTAAAAAGCAGTTTAGTCCCCAACTTAGCCCATAAACATCTCCAGAAGTGGCTAAGAAATTTAGTATCACGATCTGAAACAATAGTATTTGGCACACCATGCAAGCGAATAATTTCACGAAAGAACAACGCAGCAACATTAACAGCACCATCGCTTTTATGACATGGTATAAAGTGTGCCATTTTCGAGAATCTATCCACGACAACAAATATGCTATCCCTCCCCTTCTTTGTTCGAGGTAAACCTAAAACAAAGTCCATAGATATATCCTCCCAAGGAACACTAGGTACAGGCAAAGGCATATATAAACCATGAGGATTGAGTCGTGACTTAGCTTTTTGACATGTAGTGCAGCGAGCAATAAAACGCTCAACATCCCATCTCATCTTTGGCCAAAAGAAATGTGTAGCAAGTACGTCCTCCGTTTTCTTCACGCCAAAGTGTCCCATTAATCCTCCTCCATGCGCCTCCTGCAACAACAAAAGACGAACGGAGCTAGCTGGAATGCATAGCTTGTTAGCACGAAACACAAATCCATCATTAACGACGAACTTGTTCCACATTCTTCCTTCTTTACAATTCTGCATTACATCTTTAAAATCAGCATCATGCACATATTGATCTTTGATGGTCTCCAAACCAAATATTTTGAAGTCAAGTTGTGAAAGCATAGTATATCGGCGAGACAATGCATCAGCAATAACATTTTTTTTTCCCTTCTTGTGTTTAATGACATAAGGAAAAGTCTCAATGAATTCAACCCATTTAGCATGTCTACGATTCAGTTTAGCTTGACTTTTAATATGTTTCAAAGGTTCATGATCATAATGTATAACAAATTCTTTGGGCCATAAATAATGTTGCCATGTTTCTAAAGTCCGAACAAGAGCATATAATTCTTTATCACAAGTAGAATAATTCAGACTAGGCCCACTCAATTTTTCAGAAAAGTATGCAACAGGTTTGCCATCTTGTAATAACACACCGCCTAATCCAATTCCACTAGCATCACATTCAAGCTCAAAAGTCTTATTAAAATCAGGAAGTTGGAGTAAAGGAGCATGTGTCAACTTATCTTTCAATACCGAGAAGGCTTCTTCCTGTGCGGTACCCCAAAGAAAAGGCACATCTTTCTTTGTAAGCTCATTGAGAGGTGCAGCAATGGTGCTGAAATCTCTCACAAAACGCCTATAGAATCCAGCGAGGCCAAGAAAACTCCTCACTTGTGTGACCATTTTGGGCTGCGGCCAACTCTCAATAGCTTCAATCTTGGCTTTATCAACTTCAATTCCCTGTGGAGTAACAACGTAGCCAAGAAAAGATACTCGGTCGGTGCAAAAGGTGCACTTCCCAAGGTTACCAAACAAACGTGCACCACGAAGAGCAATAAAAACAACACGTAAATGTTCCAAATGTTCTTCCAAAGATCTGCTATAAATCAATATGTCATCAAAGTAAGCTACCACAAATCGTCCAATGAAAGCACGTAAAACTTCGTTCATTAATCTCATGAAAGTACTAGGTGCATTAGTTAACCCAAAAGGCATGACTAACCACTCATATAATCCAAACTTAGTTTTAAATGTTGTTTTCCATTCATCTCCCAATTTCATACGAATTTGATGGTATCCACTACGCAAATCAACTTTGGAGAATATTGTAGAGCCACTCAATTCACAAGCATATCATTGAGCCTAGGAATAGGATGACGATAACGAATAGTAATATTATTAATGCCTCTACAATCAACACACATACGTGATGTACCATCCTTTTTCGGCACTAGAATAATAGGAACAGCACAAGGACTAAGGGATTCGCGCATATAACCTTTGTCGAGAAGCTCTTGTACTTGACGCATAATCTCCTTCGTCTCCTCTGGATTGGTACGGTATGGTGCACGGTTTGGCAGTGAAGCACCGGGAATTAAGTCAATCTGATGCTCAATCCCTCGAATAGGCGGTAATCCTGGTGGCACGTCTGGTGGAAAGACGTCAGCGAACTCCTGCAACTTGTTAGTGACAGCAGGAGGCAAAGAGGAAGGCACGTCCTCGAATGAAAATAATGCCTCTTTGCACACAAAAGCATAGCAAACAGATTTGCTGAAATCAGCTCATCAATATCAGATTTGGTGGCAAATAAACATGCACTTTTCAATTTAATTTCAGAAGCAACACTAGATGGTTTATTATTAGGCTTCATTTGTTGCTCAAATTCTTTTGCCACAATCTGATTTTCACTCTTATTCTTCTCCTGTTTTGCTTTATTAGCTCTATTAATATCATCTTTCAAAATGGAATCAGGAGTCATAGGAAGCAAAGTAATATTTTTATCCTTATGAACAAGAGTATAGTGATTGTTTCTACCATGGTGTACAGAGTTTTTATCAAATTGCCATGGTCTACCAAGTAATAAGGAACATGCTTGCATAGGTACCACATCACAATCAACATAATCAGCATATGTAGAGATACTAAAATGCACACGAATAGTACGTGTTACCTTAACCTTGCCGCTGTTGTTGAACCATTGGATGTAGTAAGGATGTGGATGTGGTCTTGTGGTGAGAGAAAGCTTCTCCACCATCTCCATGCTAGCCAAGTTGTTGCAGCTCCCTCCGTCTATGATGACGCGCACAGAACGTTCCTTCACAACTCCCTTGGTATGGAACAAATTGTGCCTCTGATTTTGCTCAGCTTGTGTGACCTGCACACTCAAAACACGTTGAGCAACTAAACATTCATACCTGTCAGCGTCTTCAGGAGCCATGTATTGCGTCTCATGATCAGAATCATCTCCACCATGTTCTTCACGTGTAATAAGAGCCAATATCTCCTCATCATAGTCACTAGCGGACTCATATCCACCACCCTCGGTAGCAATCATCACACGCGGAGATTTGCATTCTGATAGAGGCGGGGTGTCCCGATCTTTCGATGAGATGGTAACTATCGATTTGGTGGAGACGACTTTGACGATCCGACTACAAACGTGCACGACGTTGCGCCTTAGCAATCGCTAAACCAATCTCCAGAGGTTATTGACCACGCCGGTGCACGATCAACCTGACCATGAAGGTCTATTCCTGCAAGCAATCGAAGAACGAGCAAGAATATGATAAAAGCAATCTGAATATTGCAAATATGTATGAAGTATTGATAAAGGTGGGGATCCGAAAGCGGTCTTGGTCTGGTCGTTGGACACAAACGAAGTACACGAAGTTGCGTTGGCTAACTTTTAACTAAACAAATCCCAAGGAAAAGCTACTAGATGGATCTACTTATATAGGAGCAAGGGGTGGAGGCCAAGGAGGTGGGAGGACGTCCCAAGGCAGCCTAAAACTAAATCTAGGTCGTACAAGGCCAATGGGCCCAAGTGGAGGTGATGTAACACCTTTGGACTTGTAGTTTGACTCGGATTCTGCTGCAGCATCAGATTGTTTCGTCCACAACTCAACGCTCCGGACGAATTTGAAGGTGATTCCAATTGGGTTGGAAAGTGCACGAAATCTAGTTTCCAACAAAAAAAGAATCACCCAATTCGGAGTCCGTATGAAAAACTTGTGTCTGTTTTGAGTCATGTGTGTCTGTGCAGTCCGAATCTGAATCCAGAACGTGAGAGACTTGGACTCTATCTTCTCTTGGGCCAAAAGTGACGTGAGAGAACTTTTTGGACAGCAAATAAACATCTCTTTCTTCCTTATCTTCATATGTGGATTGTACAAATGTCCCATACACCTGCAATTAGACAAAACACAAAAGTGTGTGAAGTATTTTTGTTCTGGATAACATAAATAGATTATTGAATAGTTTGCACTAGAAATCACCTGACAAATATGCATATATGCAATATTTTTGGTCATATCCAAGGTAGTCATGTCCTCATCATCCTCCCCTTCTTGAAAATAAAGCCGTCCTCGGCGTTGCTTAATCTGAAATGTGGCTAACAAAAGAGAAAATGTGTACATGTTGTATATGTATATGTCATCCATTTTTACTTCCCTTGATTTTTGCATATATGACACATGAATAGATGAGTAACTTGCATAGTCCATAAAATCTAAAGCCAAAAAATTAGCACAAGAAGTAGAAGGCATGAAAATATTGCAACTCAGTTTGCACATATAAGTGAAGCTCTTATTCATTTCAAAAGATTGACAATGTTCATCATTAAACCATCCCAACAGTGGTGAATAAACCTTACTTGCATCAAATTTACATGCTACAACATGCTTAAATAAGCAAACATGCAATAAGTCATTCAACACAGAATCATCACCAAGATTAGAGGTCATATCAAAATGATTAAACATTGGTTCTTTTGCATCAATAGTTAATTCAATGGGTGCACTTAAAATTGTTGGTATTTCAGTTGTTTGATCACATGGCAAAGTCAAATTATCAACGTAGTCCTCTAAAATAGGTGGTGTGATCAAAGTAGTGGGTAGCTCATCAGATGGTGCATTCAAATTGACAAGGCATTCATCATTCTCATGTAGAGATAGAAGATCAGTACCTTTGTCGTTACCTCTTATGATCAACTCAGATGATGTAGCCACTCTCGGGGGCGATGTGTCACATGGTGGAGGTGATGTAGTCCTGACAACAACGGATGTGGTTGTCACAGTATGCCTAGTAGTTGAAGGAACAATCATATCAACTCTTAGAATATGCACCGTGCGCTTGTTCTCCTCGTGGCCAACACGTCGTTTTATTTCCTGTTCAGCTTTGCAAGCAAGATGAAACAAATGGTCCATAGGATAACACTCTTCATGAATTAGTATCTCTTGAATATCACGGTTTAATCCTCCCCAAAATCTATCCATAAAATCATCTTCACTTTCTTCTAAAGAGGAATGCAACAAGGTAGTTTGTAAATCATCATAATATTTTGTTACAGTTTCACTACCTTGTTTTAAGTGTTGCAACTTCTTAATCATGTCACGAGTATAATAAGCAGGGACGAAAGTATGTCGCATGGCAAGTTTCAAATCATCCCAAGTAGTAGGTATATAATCAGGGTGTAACCGACAATATTCACTCCACCAAACCAAAGCATAACCAGTGAAAGAACCAACCGCAACCTTAACTGATAGAGGCAAAGGTGTCCCGTCTTTCGATGAGATGGTGGATTTCGCTTTGGTGGAAGTCGACTTTGACGATCCGACTACGAACGTGCGAGGACGTCGCGCCTTAGCAATCGCTAAACCAACTCCGAGAGGTTATTGACCACGCCGGAGCACGATCAACCTGACCACGAGGGTCTGTTTCCTGCGAGCAAACGAAGAACAAGCAAGAAACTAAGATTGCAATCTGGATATTGCGAATATAAGATGAAAGCTTTATTGATCAAGGTGGGGTTCTGTGACGCCTTTGTCTGGTCGTTGAACACAAACGAAGTACGCGAAGTTGCAGCTATGGCGAACTTTTAATCTAAACAAAACCCAAAGTCTAAACGATGCCCTAAGGGCTGTATATATGGAGGAAGAGGGGGGGAATTTCGTGGCCCTTGGTGGAGGGGTCCGAAATCAACCCTATCTCTTGTTTCCCCACACATACGGACTCTAAAAATAGCCTATACTTATGTATTTCGAAATTACATGGGCCTGGGCCAATAATAAGGTGACGCAGCACCTAAAATAGCCTCGGGACGAAATTTATGAAGTGGCGTCTTGTATATTTCGTCCAAGGCTTCATGCACCCATTATGGTGGCTTCAAAGTCCTGAAATCATCACTTGTAACTCCGTTCTTGTTTCCCTTGCGCATGCCATCATCTCCATGCTTGTTCTTGCTCCAATGTTCATCCTTCTCCAAGCTAGGCCCTTCATTTGTAAGCAAAACAAATGTATCCAATTTAGGCAGCATCATATTCTCATGAACATTAGAATCATTACCAAGAAACGAAAGTACCTGGTAATTTAGTTGGCGTGCACGAGCTCTAGTAATTGGTCCAGTATGTATAGCAGCAGGGGCTGTGGGTGTAACAATTGTATTGATGTCCTCATCAGCAGGAGGCAAAGAGGAAGGCACGTCCTCGAATGAAAATAATGCCTCTTTGCACTCAAAAGCATAGCAAACAGATTTGCTGAAATCTAGCTCATCAATATCAGATTTGGTGGCAAATAAACATGCACTTTTCAATTTAATTTCAGAAGCAACACTAGATGGTTTATTATTAGGCTTCATTTGTTGCTCAAATTCTTTTGCCACAATCTGATTTTCACTCTTATTCTTCTCCTGTTTTGCTTTATTAGCTCTATTAATATCATCTTTCAAAATGGAATCAGGAGTCATAGGAAGCAAAGTAATATTTTTATCCTTATGAACAAGAGTATAGTGATTGTTTCTACCATGGTGTACAGAGTTTTTATCAAATTGCCATGGTCTACCAAGTAATAAGGAACATGCTTGCATAGGTACCACATCACAATCAACATAATCAGCATATGTAGAGATACTAAAATGCACACGAATAGTACGTGTTACCTTAACCTTGCCGCTGTTGTTGAACCATTGGATGTAGTAAGGATGTGGATGTGGTCTTGTGGTGAGAGAAAGCTTCTCCACCATCTCCATGCTAGCCAAGTTGTTGCAGCTCCCTCCGTCTATTATGACGCGCACAGAATGTTCCTTCACAACTCCCTTGGTATGGAACAGATTGTGCCTCTAATTTTGCTCAGCTTGTGTGACCTGCACACTCAAAACACGTTGAGCAACTAAACATTCATACCTGTCAGCGTCTTCAGGAGCCATGTATTGTGTCTCATGATCAGAATCATCTCCACCATGTTCTTCACGTGTAATAAGAGCCAAAATCTCCGCATCATAGTCACTAGCGGACTCATATCCACCATCTGCAGTAGCAATCATCACACGCGGAGATTTGCATTCTCTCGCATAATGACCTCCTCCCTTACAACGACGACAAATAATATCACTCGTGTGCCCTGTTTATGCCATGGAAGAAGTAGAACTCTGTGCAGGCCCAGCAGGTGCGCTCTTGGCAGATAATGGTGGTTGTGCCTGTTTTCTTATATCATGACTGGAGGAGGCACCTGATTGAGGTGCTGGTGCAGTTGAAGTAGAAGATGCACGCGATGTCCATGATGAAGGTCGGCCTGCAGAAAAGTTAGATCGCGCCAATGCTTGTCGATCCTGCACTTCACGTTCAGCTTTACAAGCAAGATGGAATAAACGAGTGATATTAGTATACTCCTTATAGTCTAGAATGGTCTGAATCTCTCTATTTAATCCACCCAGAAAACGTGCAAGCATAGCTTCATTCTCCTCAACAATACCACATCTAATCATGCCAGTTTGTAATTCCTGATAATATTCTTCTACAGAATTTTTCCCTTGTCTTAAACGCTGCAATTTTTGAAGCAATTCACGTTGATAATATGGTGGAACCCAACGCGTACGCATAGCAGTTTTCAAAGCAGCCCAAGTAGTTGGAATAGGATATAATCTACAATGTTCAGACCACCATACACATGCCAAACTAGTGAAAGCACAAACAGCAGCAGCAACCCGTCTCTCCTCGGGATATTGTAAACATGTAAAACGTTGTTCAGTTTCTAACTCCCAAGTAAGATATATATCAGGAACATATCTACCCTCAAATGGTGGAATATTCAATTTCAGTTTAGGAATATGCA
>NW_021285218.1:0-1042 GCF_002162155.2 Triticum dicoccoides
CATGGGTTATCCGGAAGAATTATGTTGAACTCGGTTCGACATACTAATTTATGCATCCACAACTCAGAAAGTTATATGTTCCTTTGAGTTGTCCCTCTTTAGTTGTCTACTGACCTTCGTCTATCAATTGATAGTCAAGAGTATGCGCGCGTTCGTTTGTCGATGCCTATTACTCTTGTGGCCCGTCAAGCCATTCCGTCCTGAATGACTAGGAGAAACAAACTCCAGTACCTCATCCATATTTAGGATTGGGTCAAAGTAGTTGTGTTCCGCAGATCAAGTTACAATCCAGCTTCTGGTCTGCTCTACCCTGAAGTATTACTTTCTTTATGACAGGAATTTCATGAGAATTGCACCACCTTTTGTGAATTCTTGACATAGTGATACTTCTCGCCATCCTTTTTCATTCCTCGGTTCCGTGTTGATGCAACCGGAATACCGACCAATGAATTGTGATGTGTGAAATCAATACGCCTAGCAACCTCGTTGCTTGGTAGTTAAAGGATAATAATTTCATTCTTAGCATGTTGGTTTTCGAATCATCCTTCTAAGACTGATCGTGCTACCTAGTCCTTATTTCGGTGCGCCCTTCGATTGATGAGTTAGGATCTTGTCAAGTCCTCGCTCATTTGATCATATCATCTTGCCCTGAAAAGCAAGATTGTTCTCGAGCTTAGTAACATATCGGTGGTTCGTGATTTTCCGAAGATCTTCTCGGAAGTACTACCAGGTCGTCACCTGACCGTTATGTTGAGCCCGTGATCAAGTTGGTTTCTTATGAACCACCTTCTTTCCAAGAATCGGTGTTAGATATCCCTGAGCTAGTTGGTTAAGCTGGACAACAACTTGGAGAGTTGGAAGATAAAAACTTGTCTGACTTAGTTCGTTCCAAAGGGATATTCTTGTGTAGTGTGTGTTGAAGAAAGATGATATCTTCATCGATTGGTCCCTGTGATCAGTTGCTGGACCTATTGTCTTATCAATCCCTTGATTTGAGTGTGGGCTATCGTCAAATCAAATCAGTACCAACGATGCTCGTAAT
>NW_021285219.1:0-1426 GCF_002162155.2 Triticum dicoccoides
CAGCTTTACAAGCAAGATGGAATAAACGAGTGATATTAGTATACTCCTTATAGTCTAGAATGGTCTGAATCTCTCTATTTAATCCACCCAGAAAACGTGCAAGCATAGCTTCATTCTCCTCAACAATACCACATCTAATCATGCCAGTTTGTAATTCCTGATAATATTCTTCTACAGAATTTTTCCCTTGTCTTAAACGCTGCAATTTTTGAAGCAATTCACGTTGATAATATGGTGGAACCCAACGCGTACGCATAGCAGTTTTCAAAGCAGCCCAAGTAGTTGGAATAGGATATAATCTACAATGTTCAGACCACCATACACATGCAAAACTAGTGAAAGCACAAACAGCAGCAGTAACTCGTCTCTCCTCAGGATATTGTAAACATGTAAATCGTTGTTCAGTTTCTAACTCCCAAGTAAGATATATATCAGGAACATATCTACCCTCAAATGGTGAAATATTCAATTTCAGTTTAGGAATATGGACATCATCGCGTACCTGAGGTGGTGGTGCAGGCCTACCATTACGAATATATACCTGAGGTCGACCTGCTGGTGGTGGTACAGGTGGCTGCACGTAGTGTTGATTTTGATCAACCTCATCCTCATAATCTCCCACATAATCATCATCCTCCGCATCAGCAGCAGGAGCCACAGAAGTATCAACAGCAGCACCAACAGTTTGGCCAAATGCAAGAGGAACACGGCTTGCTCGGCGGAGGTCTGCTTCGCGACGTGCAGGTAGTCGTTGTTGTTGTTGTTGGAGAGGTGCGTTAGGTGCAGCGGGTGGTGGTGGTGGAAGACGCGCGAGCAATTCATTAAACTTGTTATCGAGCTTTGTTTCGAACGTCTTCTCAAGGCCAGTGATCTTCTCCATGGCCTCTTCAAAATTGTTCAGCACATCTTGCACCTGTTCAGTCATCATTTGCTGAAACTTATCATGAAGCTCCTTGTTCGATAAATTCTCCCAGTCAATCTCGTCGGCTTGTGATCCTGGCATGGTTAGCAGCAATAGAAACACACAAGAATATGATCCTACAGACTACGAACAAGTGGTGGTGGTGGGTGTCACAAATCCGTCAAGCAAATCTCAAATTCTTACCAGTTCTTACCCAGCAGCAGGTGGTGATCGGCAACCGTGGTAGTCAAAAACTCTCAAAGCTTGGATAGAGCGATTACCAGGGAGAGTCAAACGCACGACGTAGATGTATGTGGAGCTGGGAAGGCTTATAATATGGTAGCAAAAAGGGTCAGCAATAATCAATTCAGAGATGCAAAGTTGAATAAACGCTCAACGACGGTACTGTGCTGGTCCTAGGCTAGACTGTGCTAGAGACGCGAGCCTAGAACACTAACAAAATCACGGCGCGGCACGTAAACAAGGGAAAAGCACACTCTGGATTTTTTTTTTCGCTCTTTTTTT
>NW_021285220.1:0-1125 GCF_002162155.2 Triticum dicoccoides
GTTTTAAACCTGCTTTATATATTGAATGGGAGTTCGACATAAAAAATATATTTGCTTCCCATAATTTCAATGAACATAAAAAGGTTAAGGTTGCGGTTGGTTCTTTCACTGGTTATGCTTGTGTTTGGTGGAGTGAATATTGTCGGTTACACCCTGATTATATACCTACTACTTGGGATGATTTGAAACTTGCCATGCGACATACTTTCGTCCCTGCTTATTATACTCGTGACATGATTAAGAAGTTGCAACACTTAAAACAAGGTAGTGAAACTGTAACAAAATATTATGATGATTTACAAACTACCTTGTTGCATTCCTCTTTAGAAGAAAGTGAAGATGATTTTATGGATAGATTTTGGGGAGGATTAAACCGTGATGTTCAAGAGATACTAATTCATGAAGAGTGTTATCCTATGGACCATTTGTTTCATCTTGCTTGCAAAGCTGAATAGGAAATAAAACGACGTGTTGGCCACGAGAACAAGCGCACGGTGCACATTCCAAGAGTTGATATGATTGTTCCTTCAACTACTAGGCATACTATGACAATCACATCCGTTGTTGTCAGGACTACATCACCTCCACCATGTGACACATCGCCCCCGAGAGTGGCTACATCATCTGAGTTGATCATAAGAGGTAATGACAAATGTACTGATCTTCCATCTCTACATGAGAATGATGAATGCCTTGTCAATTTGAATGCACCATCTGATGAGCTACCCACTACTTTGATCACACCACCTATTTTAGAGGACTACGTTGATAATTTGACTTTGCCATGTGATCAAACAACTGAAATACCAACAATTTTGAGTGCACCCATGGAATTAACTATTGATGCAAAAGAACCAATGTTTAATCATTTTGATATGACCTCTAATCTTGGTGATGATTCTGTGTTGAATGACTTATTGCATGTTTGCTTATTTAAGCATGTTGTAGCATGTAAATTTGATGCAAGTAAGGTTTATTCACCAATGTTGGGATGGTTTAATGATGAACATTGTCAATCTTTTGAAATGAATAAGAGCTTCACTTATATGTGCAAACTGAGTTGCAATATTTTCATGCCTTCTACTTCTTGTGCTAATTTTTTGGCTTTAGATTTTATGAACTATG
>NW_021285221.1:0-968 GCF_002162155.2 Triticum dicoccoides
CCGAAACAGGACTTCCCATATATAAATCTTTACCTCCGGACCATTCCGGAACTCCTCGTGACGTCCGGGATCTCATCCGGGACTCCGAACAACATTCGGGTTACTGCATATACATATCCCTACAACCCTAGCGTAACCGAACCTTAAGTGTGTAGACCCTACGGGTTCGGGAGACAAGCAGACATGACCGAGACGACTCTTCGGTCAATAACCAACAGCGGGATCTGGATACCCATGTTGGCTCCCACATGCTCCACGATGATCTCATCGGATGAACCACGATGTCGAGGATTCAATCAACCCCATACGCTATTCCCTTTGTCTATCGATATGTTACTTGCCCGAGATTCGATCGTCGGTATCCCAATACCTCGTTCAATCTCGTTACCGGCAAGTCACTTTACTCGTACCGTAATGCATGATCCTGTGACCAGACACTTGGTCACTCTGAGCTCATTATGATGATGCATTACCGAGTGGGCCCAGTGATACCTCTCCGTCATACGGAGTGACAAATCCCAGTCTTGATCCATGTCACCCAACAGACACTTTCGGAGATACCCGCAGTCTACCTTTATAGTCACCCAGTTACGTTGTGACGTTTGGCATACCCAAAGCACTCCTACAGTATCCGGGAGTTACATGATCTCATGGTCTAAGGAAAAGATACTTGACATTAGAAAACTCTAGCAAACGAACTATACGATCTTGTGCTATGTTTAGGATTGGGTCTTGTCCATCACATCATTCTCCTAATGATGTGATCTCGTTATCAATGACATCCAGTGTCCATAGTCAGGAAATCATGACTATCTGTTGATCAACGAGCTAGTCAACTAGAGGCTCACTAGGGACATGTTGATGTCTGTTATTCACACATGTATTACGATTTCCAGATAACACAATTATAGCATGAATAAAGACAATTATCATGAACAAGGAAATATAATAATAATGCTTTTATTATT
>NW_021285222.1:0-2347 GCF_002162155.2 Triticum dicoccoides
GGTTCATGATTATTGATGGCGCCGGTTAATGATTATTGATGACGCCGGGTCAATCTGGTTTATTCAAAACTGAGAATTTGAAGATTTTTCTCTCTTATATTCATATTATCTGTAGCCCCCAAGTCTTGAACAGAACAAAGTGATGGCTTAAGACTTGCTTCAATATAAATACTGCCACTTAAGAATTCCATGTTGTTCATCCCAGTCACTTAGTAAAAACTGAATACTCCATATTATGTAGCCCCCAAGTGCCGGGTTGTCATGCTTGCAGCAACCTGGGACTTGTAATTGCCTAATGCTCAAAAAACTTTAACCAGTGTAGCCCCCAAGGGTCGGGTCATTATGCAATAATGAGCAGGGACTTTATAAATATAATCATGCTTTATTGAAAATAACATCATATGATATAACTCCACCATGGGTCTTGAAACCACGTCCACAAGGTTAAGAGCTTTGTGTTTTACCAACTGAGTAGTGGATCCTTAAATATAGCAGATTAAGACTTGTGTACCTTGAATCATTGATAGGAGCAATTGGTAGCCCCCAAGGGCCGGCTCATTATGATGTGATGAGTTGGGTCTTCAATAAGGCCAAAAAATGACTTTGCATTAGCCCCCAAATGTCATGGTGCATGCTTGCAGCGACATGAGACTTGCATATTTGATATAATCTCAACATAAATAATGTAGCCCCCAAGTGCCGGGTCGTAAACCTGCAGCGACTTGGGACTATTCCTTCAATTGTAGAATAAATTATATCCATTGATAATATAACAGCCATTGCGCTAAAGCGACTTTGAAAACCTTAATCATAATACTGGTTACTGATAACCATAATAAAATCCCAGCCACACTAGCTATTTGAAGATTTGAATAATATAATCCAATAATTTATGATGGCGCAATCCAAATATATACTGGCAAGTTATAATCCCAAACTAGTCCGGGTTAATAAACACTGGATAATTTATCATCATACTGGCGACTTATAGTCGAAAGCCAGGCTGGGTTAATAAATGCTGGTGATTTATAATCATGCTTTATTCAACTTGTTGCTGCATACAACAAGTTTAAAGTGTCCTGGCGTTTTACCGCCGGACGGGTCATAATGCCCAATATATAACCTGGGTTTTATAACCAAGGCTGCACTTAAGAATAATCAAATATGAAATATATCATACCTGTGACATTGAATCACATCGTTGGTTTACCAACTTTTTGTAGTAAGGGTGATAACCCAAATCTTTGAGTACTGATAACTCCTTCCATATTTTGCCGGTTTATGATAAAACCGTACCGGGTTGTAATAAACACCGGATTATCCATATATAATACTGGCGACTTGTAGTTGAAACCAGACCGGGTCAATAAGCACCGGATTATAATTGATCATGTACTGACAACTTGTAGTTGAAAGCTGAGCCGGGTTAATGAACGTCGGTTTATCAAAACCATTATATATCTCATCAAAGGAGAAGAAACTTGGCAAATAAAAGCATATGAAAACTTGTAGTCGAGACTTTTCATGGGCTGCCAGGCCCAAAATCGAGGCTTTTCATGGGCTGCCAGGCCATTGAGTTAAACCATTTTACAAAGCCTTTTAAGATGGACCTCAATCTTTAACCAATTGTCGTTTTAACTTCGACAAGTTCAGGGTCTATGAGATTGACTTGTCAAAAGTTCGGCGGGTCATACCAGGTTTACCTGGACGGAGTGGCTTATTTAAAAAGGCAGGTTAACCCGGGGTTTTAGGTGTATACACCAGGCTTCCAAGCCATGGCTTGATAGCCTATTACAAGTGTAGATTCTTTGTTCATTGCGAAGCAAAGAATCCCCAAGCAATATTTTGAGCTATGCTCAGTGGGTGCCCATATTTGAGTTGTTCTTTGAAACACTATCTTTGGCCCCTAAGTAATTTTCTTTTTGGCTTTGAGCTGATCAAGAGGTGTAGCTATGGTTCGAATACGACCAAGCCCCCAAGTGATTTTTCTGGTGGCCTTGCGTCAATCAAGAGGTGTAGCGATGGTTTGAGTACGACCAAGCCCCCAAGTGATTTTTATATAAGGCTGTATAAGCTGAATCAAGGGGTAAATCGGAAACCGTTTTATGAACAGAAGCCCCCATGTAATCAATAATATGATAAGCCAATAAGGCAGGATACTCATATTTGAACCGCGCATCATGGCAATAGGTCCTCTTCGGCAACCTTTAACTTTTTGCAAAAGATAAATTCTTATTGAACCGGGATTTTGAACCGGATATTGAGAGCTTCAAAGCTTTGTGGGAGACATCTTTCCCTTGAACCAGATTTTAAACCGGAATCTTCATTTTCAGCCAGAAATTTCTGA
>NW_021285222.1:8125-18439 GCF_002162155.2 Triticum dicoccoides
CTCGACCGACCGCGCATCATCACTCGGTTGTACACATCATCGCCCCTCGGCCACCTCGCGCGTCACCATCAGTTGGACATGTCTTTACCTCTACACCCCCAACACGGGAACGACTAAGTTACTCATATGATCAAACCTCATATCACACTCTGTAGCAAGCTTACCTCTTTCAAACATCACTCGGGGGCTACGCATAGCCGTTGTCCATGTTGTCCTCAGGGGTTACGCCCATTCGTTCAACCCATTGATCACATCAGGAATATCTTTCTGACCATACATACAAGTGCCACCAAAATTTTCCTTGCAGTCAACATACCCCGATCAGTCGGGAAGCACGTCCACTCGGATAAATACCCCTTTGACGCAAAATCTAATGGTCAATATAAGAAGTACTACTGGAACGACCACTCCCTGGAGTGTCCAGCTTTTTTCTACAGTCGGCAGTTTCAAAGCCGAGTTCATTCACCGTGCCGAGAGCACGAAGATTCACCTGCTTGACCGAGTTCCAGGTTAAATTTATTCCATGCCGAGTGCACGAAGATCAGTCCAACTGACTCAGCTCAGGCCAAGCTTATTTACCATGTCAAGCGTCTGAAGATGCATCCGATTCACTCAATTTCAGCCTAAAAGATATTTACCGTGTCGACTGCATGGAGGTTTACCAGGAGACTTTAACCCTCTGCCAGACTCATCTAGTCCGACAGAGGCTCGGGGACTACACCCAGTGGGTGCACTCAGCGTGCCCCCACTGGAAGAGAACTCAGAAAGAAACATTCTTGCTCGGTCAAGACCAGCTCCAGATCACTCAAGTATTATTCGACTTCTGAGTCGAGGAGAAACAAGCTAGACCAATACCGGATCCTCAAGTACTACTCGACCTCTGAGTCGGAGAGGAACAAGTTCGATCGGTACCAGCGAAGAAGATTTTTAGTTTTCTCAGACCCCCGTCGACTGCAGGCAGTCGACGGTGGTCTCGGGGACTACACCCAGTGGGTGCACTCAGTGTGCCCCCACTAGAGTAATCTCCACACGGTACGGCCTGACCAGTACGAGTGATGAACAACAAACAAACAAGTTCTAAAGACTCCCGTCAAACTACAAAAAAAATCCTATAAGGTGAGTTTAACGCTCCTCCGTTGGACCTGTTTTGAGCCTTCTTCTAGGACTCAAAGCGTGAAACTCACACGTTTGGATCCAGAACCGACTCGTATTGACGTTCCCCCGGGATAAAGAATGGCATCTCTCCGAGAGAATAGTCCATGCGTCAATCCTATTGCCCGGATTTAATGACGCACCCATACTTTGATCAGAAGTTAACCTCTTCTGAGAGATGAACCAATGTCGCCAAATTGCTCCACGCGGGCACTGACCCTGATCAGTCAGGAAGCGCAGTGCCGGAATCCATTGAGATTTTGTTCAAACCTTGGTTGTCTGAAAGCACGACGACATGTGCCGAGTATTTCCGTAATCACTTGGACCAAATTGTGTCTTTCACAAACTCGTTCTGCAAAATCACAATCGATTCGGGGGCTAATGTTGGGGATACACATAACAGGTCGGCCCACGAAGGGTCGAAATATCATGAAGCATGGGGTCCACACAACATGTGGGTCCAGATAAATTTCATACAGACATACTATCCACTCGACCAAGCAGCATACCATCCACTCGGATGACAGTTCACCACTCGACCGTATGACTCACTCGGATATACAAAGACCAGCAGGCATCAAAGCAGTTGGCATCATTCTCATAGTGAGGGCTTGGTAGTGGGTTGGCATTATGGCATTCATGCCCCACTTTGTAATATAGGAGGTGAGGGGGTGGCGCACTCTATATAAGCCACCCCCACCACTAGACTAAGGGGCTTTTTTCTTCCATCTCTTTCTCTTTTTCACCATTAGTCTCAGGACTACGGGGATCCGTTCTCCTCTCATTGTAATCTCCGGACATACACTAAGATAAAACAAAGCCTCTCCAGAGCATGAGACGTAGGGTTGTTATCTCCACCGTGAGAGGCCCGAACTCGCTAAAACCACCGTGTCACCCATATGCATCTCGATAGATCATGCTCCGTTACCCTATACCTTATTATTGTCGAAATCGTTCCCATGACACCGGGATTTTGTAACTGTTATATACTTTCTAAGCCGGATTTTTTTTGACGGTCTTTAAATCTTCATCAATATAACAATAGCCTCCGGGACCGGGTTATCCCTCCATCGTCCTGGGTTCTTAAATTTGCTGAAACTGGCAAGATTTGCTGAGTCATGTCATCGTAGCCCCCGAGTCTCAAGGTGACTTGAGGAGTTGGCTTAAGATTCTCCATATTTGACCGTGATATAAACCGGCATAAGTTGTATATCATTGGTGTTGATAGCACGATGTGAGTCCATAGAAGGTTGAGGTGATTGCGGCGGGTTATAAATGATCCCGTATGAGCCATGTCAGCAACTTGGCCAATGGTTCCTTCCAACTGGCTATTTAAAGTTTAACCAAACCGTAGTGGCGACGACTTGTGCGCCTGCCCATTGAGTCACTCAGTGCAGACGGCGGTTGATAGTATATGATACTTTGCCTTCATTTTGTTGACAGAAAACCGGGCTATCCAAGATGTGACTTTCTCATACTCAATAAACAGCTCATGCAGATAGGTGCGGCCCGGTATGTTAATGTAGACCAGGCCGCAAGAGACGGATGACAAGGACGACCGTGGATTCAGAGGCGGCACAAACACATGAATCGGCCGCGGCGTTGTAAACCGGCGTGGACGGGCGAGTTACCACATCATATTAATGTAAACCGGTCTGCAGAATGGTGGCTTGCACATATATTCATCAATCTTGATGGCATGGTAAGATACTAGCACATTATAATGGTGGCGCGAGTTATACATCCATGACACAGCCATAGCTTTTGTAGTGAATAATTGTCCTGCATAAACAATATTGCAGACCAAGGCAAAAATAAACTGATCTTTGAGAAAAATAATAAGTGCTAATAAAATATATTTTAGATGGACATCACATGATGTGTTTAGGCCGAAAAATAATCCGCCATGAAGTTGATGATCACTATGTGAAACTGAAATCCCTCACGGGTGCATCAGCCGCGGGAGCAGACAGATGAATCGGCCGCGACATTTAAAAGCCGGTGCGGACGAGCAAATTCTCCTCCTGATTGTAAGACGATGCGGACGCGTGAACCGGTCGCGAGGGCGGGTGGGCGAGTCGTCTGTGGCACTGTAATGCGGCGCGGACGGGCGAGTCGGCCGACGCGTTGATCTAAACCGGACCATGACACGCCTGTCCGTGGAGCCGTGCGGCACAGCCGAACATGCATCCGCGGTATACCCCCACCCTTTTTTTAATAGTTGCCCTGCGTAAAAACATTACAGACTAGAGTAATTGTTGTCGGATGAATTAACATGTACTGATAAAATACATAGGAAAAATAACACCGGGTGTTTTTTGCCGGATGCTGGCGCTGGATAATGCATAGTGCTGCCTTTTCTTTTGAAAGAACAGTTGATTGGTTCTGTATCTTGGTAGCATGACATTAAATCAAGCAATGTTTCATGTTTTTTCTAATCATTTTTTAACATTTTGGAATTAAAATGCCATGGCACTCCATGCATACATATGCATGTGTCCATGCCTTGAGACCAATATGTTTGAAAATTCCTTCTAATTTACTGCACATAGAATTAACTCGCACACAAGTACACATATATGATTTTTAAACCGTTTTGGTTAGGCGTTGCATGTAGATGTAGTTTAAATTTGAATTACGGTCATTAAATGGCAAGAAAATCATTTTGTCTTTAAAAGGTCAAATGACCCCTACAATTTCAAAATTTTCACATTATAGTTGTAGTAGTGCACGTTAGACGTAGAAAAAAAAATTAAGACCGTAAGAGGAAATTATCTTTCGTTCGTCATCAAACATGCATTGTTCCCTCTCGGAAGCACGAATATTCTAGTGAGTTGCTCCGGTTTGTGAAGGGTGTGTGTCCAAACTTTCGTCAAATAGGCCAATTTCTTTACCACATCATCTTGGTGGCATGACATTAAATGAATCAAGGTTTCATGTTTTTCTGATCATTTTTTGGAATTAAAATGCCATGTCACTCTATGCATATGTATGCATGTGTCCATGTCGTGAGACCAATATGTTTGAAAATTCCTTCTAATTTACTTCACATGGAATTAACTCGCACAAACACACAGATATGATTTTTTAAATCGATTTGGTTAGGCGTTGCATGTAGATGTAGTTCAAATTTAAATTACACTCATTAAATGGATATAAATTCACTTAAATGTCTTTAAAAGGTCAATGACCCCTAGAACTTTTAAAAATTTCACATTACAGTTGTAGTGGTGCACGTTAGACGTAGAAAAAAATTGAAGGCCGTAAGAGGAAGCTATCTCCCGTTCGTCATCAAGCATGCATTGTTCCGTCTCAGAACCACGAGCCTTCCACTACTAGGAAAAACCTTACCAGTATCATGGGTTTTTTGCATACCAGTAGCGTGGGTGCCCGCGCTATTGCTACGACGCTACAGCTATTTTTTAGCAGTAGCGCGGTTCTTACCCAACGCTACTGCTATTAGTGGTAGCGCTTCTATAGTATCCCATGCTACTACTAACTAATAGGATTTAAAAAAAATTATACGCTCCAAACATCCATCGATCATTTGCGTCAACTAGTAGATGGTGCATTGGGTTGGAAATCCAGTACAAGTACTAGTACAGTCTCAGCAAACTGATTAAACAAGGAAGATGAGCCTGCCGGAGCCGCCGGCTTGCAGGTTGCCTGATCCATGTGCGCCGTCCACAGATCCAAGCTAGGTAGGACGAGATCTACCACACAAAAATAGCACACGGGGCTCCCTTGTTAATTTTTCTACCTCAGAGCATGAAGAACGGGGAGAAGGGAAGGAGAGTGGGCTCAGTGTTGTTGGCCGGATGCGATCTCCCACGCGGGAAGGGAGATGCTGAGTAACGCGCCGGCCGCGTCCTCGCCGGTGGCGGACGTGCAGGTCACCGTGAGCTACTGCATAAGGAATGACACGACCCCCACATACTGTGCTGCGACCGACATCTGCACCTTGCCGGAGGCTGGAGAAGTAGCCGCTTGGAGCTTGGTGAGGGGAAACTTGGGCGGCGGCTGGATCCAGTAGTGGAGGAGGATGAGGACGCAGCGGCCAAAAGAAAGATATGATTAGAGAGAGAGAGAGACCGAGGGGATGTGACGCTTTGGTATTTTATACACAGCTTCTATAGTTACTGCACAACTGGCGACAAAATAGTAGTAGCGCGGTGTGTTTCACCTGCGCTACAACTATCTAGTTAGTAGTAGCGTAGGTTTTACAGCCCGCGCTAGTACTACAGCACGTATGGGTCATATGAAGGGAATCACTTAGTAGTAGCGCGGGCTTTATACCCAGCGCTATTACTATCAACTTAGTAGAAACGTGGGTTTATAACCCGCGCTACTACTAATTAGCAGCAGCGAGGGGTACATAATCCGTGCTACTACTAAGATTCTACCTATAAGGTATTTCCTAGTAGTGTTCTAGTGAGTTGCTCCGGTTTGTGAGGGGTGTGTGTCCAAACTTTCGTCAAACATGTCAATTTCTTTACCACATCATCTTGGTGGCATGACATTAATTACATCAACCAACGTTTCATGTTTTTTTGATCATTTTTTTTATTTTTTGGAATTAAAATGCGATGTCACTCCATGCGTACGTATGCATGTATCCATGTCGTGAGACCAATATGTTTGAAAATTCCTTCTAAGTTACTGCACATGGAATTAACTCGCACACAAGTACACATATATGATTTTTCAAACCGTTTTGGTTAGGCATTGCATGTAGATGTAGTTCAATTTGAATTACGGTCATTAAATGGCTAGAAATTCACTTAAATATCTTTAAAGGGTCAAATGGCCCCAAGAATTTCAAAAATTTCACATTACAACTGTAGTAGTGCACGTTAGACGCAGAAATAAAATTGAAGGCCGTAAGAGGAAGCTATCTCCCGTTCGTCATCAAACATGCATTGTTCCCTCTCGGAACCACGAGTCTTCTAGTGAGTTGCTCCGGATTGTGAGGGGTGTGTGTCCAAACTTTTTTCAAACATGCCAATTTTTTTCCACATCATCTTGGTGGCATGACATTACATCAACCAAGGTTTCATGTTTTTTTGATCATTTTTTAATTTTTTGGAATTAAAATGCCATGTCACTCCATGGTTAATTGTGTCATAGCCGTTAGACCAATATGTTTGAAAATTCCTTCAAATTTACTGCACATGGAATTAAATCGCACACAAGTACACAAAATATGAGTTTTCAAACCGTAATGGTTAGCTGTTGCATGTACATGTAGTTCAAATTTCTATTACGGTCATTAAATGGCTAGAAAATCAATTAAATGTCTTAAAAGGTCAAATGACCCCTGAATTTTTCCAAAATTTGACATGACAGTTGTATTAGTACTACAAAATTTCTCGTACATTTAAAACACCATCCGTTCCCACTGTACTCCAAATTCGTCTTTCACAGCTAATCAAAAATATCTACAACATCACACGGTTGTTTTCTAGAAACCGTTTGCGATGAAAAATATCTGGGTGTATTTAAGTTTCCCTCCTTAAGCTTCGCCGGCTCGTCTGCTCCAGTGTTGGCAACCCCCGAATCCCGACCCCCATTCCCGCACCCCTTGTTGCAAAGATGATGCCGTGGAAACGCTTCGTGAAGGCCCGTACGATGGCCGCGTCCCCGCAGAGCGCCGCCGCCTGCGCCGAGAGCGCCACCGCCTGCGCCGAGAGTACCGCCGCATCCGCATTGAGCCCGGCCGCTTCCGCCGAGAGGGCGTCTGCCTCAGTCGACAGGGCAGCTGCAGCAGCCAAGACGGCTGCAGCAGCTGCTGCGACGGTGGCTGCAAACGCCGAGAGCGCTCGAGCTGCCGTCCGTGCCGCCGATGTTGCCCTGGCCCGGGTCGAGACCATCCACGCCAAGATCAAGGATGCACACGCCAAGATATTCCAGGCCACCTTGGACTCTAGCATGCAACCCACGTCTGAAAAGGCGGCGGTGGTCATGGAGCACCTGCTTCCTCATGAGGTCGCTAAGCGGGTGCTGGAGATGCAGGAGGCGGCGGAGATCGAGAAGCGCCGTGAGGAGGAGTTGCGCGTAGCCGAGGTCAAGGTAGAGAAGAGTCTATCCGTCGAGGAATCGGCGATGGAGTACCAACGCGAGCTCTGGCGCAACCACTACTACGAGTACTACAACCTTGAGGGTGGCGTCGAGGACGAGGACGCGGTCAACTTCAGCAGGGGGGACGCGGAGTCCACCAACGGCGGCATGTCGCCAGGATAAGTCGTCGATGTCTCATCTCACACCGGCGATGCATAGGCCGGCGCGGCGGTTGATTTGTTAAAATTATGCATACTTAGGCTTTATTTTTAATGCTGGTATTTTGTTAAAGCAGTGTTTAGGTCAATTGGCTCTGTTTAATTACTAAAATTGCTCGATTCAGTAAGTGTGGTCTATCTGCTGTATGCTCTTTTGTGTGCCCAAATTAGCAAGCGATGTTAAATTATGCAATGACGTACCCGGGGAAATTTCCGCCAAAATTTGAATTATCAAACTCATTCCATGCGCGTAAAGAGAAGAATCGTTTGCGATGCACACAATCGTTCAAAGTGAAATGTCCGGCGGCACCGCGCACAAAGTTTCCCTCCACATTTTCAAAATTTTAGCCTACCGCCGAAATATCTACCCCCGCCCCTCTTCCCCCTTTCCCACCCCCTTTTCTCTCGACCACAAGTCACATTTCCCCTGTTTTGTCCTTCCTTCCTTTCTTCCTTCCTAAGCTATAGCCGCTTCCTCCCTCTCGCCGTCTCACATCATTACCGTCGGGGTCGCCCTGGTCTTTTGCAAAGACCTCTCCAGCGGTTCCTCCTCCGGCGATGACTCCTTCACCACCCGGGTATGCCTCTCTTCTTTCTCTCGGGCTATGACTTGGAATGAATGATTTTTACCCGGCGATCGATTTGAGTCATTTCTTCCTCTTGTAGCTCCCTAGGACAATCAGTGGAAACGAATGGAGCGGGGTGGCTGAAGATCTATCTTCTCGTTGTCACCATCAATCTCCATGCGTGAAGCTAGTTGCGTTTGATTCTATGGATAGTGGGAGGAAGTTTCTGGCATGTGCAGAGAAGTGATACATCTCCAATGTATCTATAATTTTTGATTGTTCCATGCTATTATATTATCCATCTTGGATGTTTTATATGCATTTATACGCTATTTTATATGATTTTTCGGACTAACCTATTAACCTAGAGCCCAGTGCCAGTTTCTGTTTTTTTCCTTGTTTTTGAGTATCGCAGAAAAGGAATATCAAACGGAGTCCAATTGACCTGAAAATTTATGGAGATCATTCTTGGACCAGAAGAAGCCCACGGAGCATCGGAGATGGACCAGAAGAGTCACGAGGCCACCACGAGGGTGGGGGCGCGCCCTACCCCCCTGGGCGCCCCCCGCCTCATGGCCGCCTCGTGGACCCCCTGACTTGTTCCCAACGCCAAGGCCTCTTATATATCCCCAAACTTCCATAAAATAACCTAGATCGGGAGTTCTGCCGCTGCAAGCCTCTGTAGCCACCAAAAACCAATCGGAGCCCTGTTCTGGCACCCTGCCGGAGGGGGATCCATCACCAGTGGCCATCTTCATCATCCCGGCGCTCTCCATGACGAGGAGGGAGTAGTTCACCCTTGGGCTGAGGGTATGTACCAGTAGCTATGTGTTTGATCTCTCTCTCTCTCTCTCTCTCTCTCTCTCTCTCTCTCTCTCTCGTGTTCTTGATTCAGCATGATCTTGATGTATCGCGAGCTTTGCTATTATAGTTGGATCTCATGATGTTTCTCCTCTCTACTCTCTTGTAATGGATTGACTTTTCCCTTTGAAGTTATCTTATTGGATTGAGTCTTTAAGGATTTGAGAACACTTGATGTATGTCTTGCATGTGCTTATCTGTGGTGACAATGGGATATTCACGTGATCCACTTTTTGTATGTTTTGGTGATCAACTTGCGATTTCCGTGACCTCGTAAACTTATGCATAGGGGTTGGCACACATTTTCGTCTTGACTCTCCGGTAGAAACTTTGGGGCACTCTTGAAGTTCTTTGTGTTGGTTGAAGAGATGAATCTGAGATTGGGTGATGCATATCGTATAATCATATCCACAGATACTTGAGGTGACATTGGAGTATCTAGGTGACATTAGGGTTTTGGTTGATTTGTGTCTTAAGGTGTTATTCTAGTACAAACTATAGGATAGATCGAACGGAAAGAATAACTTTGTGTTATTTTACTACGGACTCTTGAATAGATCGATGAGAAAGAATAACTTGGAGGTGGTTTCGTACCCTACAATAATCTCTTCGTTTGTTCTCCGCTATTGGTGACTTTGGAGTGACTCTTTGTTGCATGTTGAGGGATTGTTATATGATCCAATTATGTTATTATTGTTGAGAGAACTTGCACTAGTGAAAGTATGAACCCTAGGACTTGTTTCAACGCATTGCAATACCGTTTTCGCTCACTTTTATCATTAGTTACCTTGCTATTTTTATATTTTCAGATTACAAAAACCTATATCTACCATCCATATTGCACTTGTATCACCATCTCCTCGCCGAACTAGTGCACCTATAGAATTGACCATTGTATTGGGTGTGTTGGAGACACAAGAGACTCTTTGCTATTTGGCTGCAGGTTTGTTTGAGAGAGACCATCTTCATCCTACGCCTCCCACGGATTGATAAACCTTAGGTCACCCACTTAAGGGAAATTTGCTATTGTCCTACAAACCTCTGCACTTGGAGACCCAACAACGTCTACAAGAAGAAGGTTGTGTAGTAGACATCAAGAAGGTTAGACCCTCTTTCGTTGTTACAAATCATTTGTTAGATGTGATTCAGACACTGTCATGGTCCCAACCCATTCATACCACACCTTCAACCAAACGCATCCTAAGACAGTGTCACAGTTTGTACCTAGTATCTTAAATTGTTGCCATCTCATCAGTGGTGCCATTAGAAAATTATTTGGCACCGCTTCAGTAGTTTGTGCAGCCAACTTTGGTCCACACATCCGAGCAGCCAAGCAGTAAAATACTAATTCTTTATGGCACGAAGGAACTGGGCATCGGAGCAACTACGTGCTCCAGAGTCCGGGTCCCTATTTTTTTTCTGCTACATCGGCTCGCCAGTGCAGGGCATCGGTGCGAGAT